>NW_027466981.1:420000-437500 GCF_046128005.1 Genypterus blacodes
GTGTGTGTGTGTGTGTGTGTGTGTGTGTGTGTGTGTGTGTGTGTGTGTGTGTGTGTGTGTGTGTGTGTGTGTGTGTGTGTGTGTGTGTGTGTAGGAGCTGCTTACTTGTCTGGCCTCTCTCCGTATGACCTCAGTGTTCCTCAGCCAGCAGCGGCTCAGCTCGCTCAGCTCCAGGATGGGCTGGACCTTCAGCTGCACAGAGTCTCCAGACTGACGGATCATCTCCACGATCTCGTCCCGGCTCTTGTTCTCCACGTTCCTTCCGTTTATCTCCACCAGCCTGTCGCCCGGCACCAGTCCCAGCGCCAGGTCCTTGGTGCCGGCCCCGGGCTCGGCAAAGTGGACCACTCTCCTGTACACTCCTCCGTCGACGCTGCGGTCCAGCATGGTGGTGCGACGCAGAGAGAAACCAAAGTCGCCGGTGTTGCGACGCTGGAGTTCCAGCTGTCGCGTCTCGGGGGCGTTAGGCGCTACGACCGCCGGAAGCTGGAGCAGAGCGGGGAAGGTCTTGTCCACCACTTCGGGGATGGAGATCCTCTTGGGCGCCTGTGGTCCGGCCGGCTGCCTGTTGCTATGCCTACGCAGCATATTGAAGACTTTGCTCTCCACCTGTGGAGACGGGGCAGCAGAGTTCTGCCCTGAGGGGGTGGAACACTCCGACGGACTCTCCTCTTTACTCTTCTGGGAGAAGGAGAAGCGTTTCATCATCTGACCCACCTGAGAGGAGTTCTGCTTGGCCAATGAACCAAAGTGAGCCACGCGGTCCCGCACAGAGCCCCGGTGTCCGTCCTGTCCCCCTCCGCCCTCGCCCTTCAGATCGTCGGTGGAGCTGGCGGCGCTCAGCTGGTCGTCCAGAACCATGCTGCTGCGGTTGCTCAGGCCATCTGATTCGATGTCGGTGAGGGTCAGCTCGTTGGAACTGGCCACCTTGATGGGGATGGGGTTAGAGATCTCCAGTTTGTTCTTGGACTCTCGCTTGGCCTCCCTCTTCAGGTTGAAGAAGCCTCGGCGCATGCTCATCTCCTCCAGGCTGCGGAGCTCTGCAGCAGACATACGCTCCTTCTTATCTTTCTTCTCTTTCTTCCCTCCTTCCCTGTCCTTGTCTTTTTTCATGAGGTTAAACATGGTGGCAGGTCTGTGTGTCCAGGTCTAAGGTCCAGCTGAGGTCCTTCTGTATCCACCAACAGGGACCTGAAGGCCACGCCCTTTCAAATCCCCTGGAGGAGAAGGAGAACACAGAAGATCAGGAGAGCACAACACAAACTGAAAGGATTCAATGTTACACTTTATTATCACAAAACCAGAACCTGAGTAAGTCTTAGATAGATAGATCATGTTCCTACTGAGACTTTATCTCCTGAGGGGACCAGCAGGTCTGTGACATCCTCAGCTCTTTACACAATCAGGTTCATGTTCATTTAGCAAGGAAGACAAACAATATCAAAGGTTTAAATCCATCCATTTCTGTATGTTTCCAGGGCGATGCAATCAGGTTTACTTGGGTCAAACTGGTAGACCTGCATCACTGAAGGCCTGAACCCCTTTACACCAGAGGCCAGCAGACCTGAACCCCTTTACACCAGAGACCGGCAGCCCTGAACCCCAGAGGCCAGCAGACCTGAACCCCTTTAGACCAGAGACCAGCAGCACCTGAACCCCAGAGGCCAGCAGCCCTGAACCCCAGAGGCCAGCAGACCTGAACCCCTTTAGACCAGAGACCAGCAGCCCCTGAACCCCTTTACACCAGAGACCAGCAGCACCTGAACCCCTTTACACCAGAGACCAGCAGCACCTGAACCCCTTTACACCAGAGACCAGCAGCACCTGAACCCCAGAGGCCAGCAGCCCTGAACCCCAGAGGCCAGCAGACCTGAACCCCTTTACACCAGAGACCGGCAGCCCTGAACCCCAGAGGCCAGCAGACCTGAACCCCTTTAGACCAGAGACCAGCAGCAGCCAAACACATTCCTGGCTCTCTGTTTAACTCTATCTTTCCAAACCCACAGAAGTCAGAGTAAGACTACTGCTGCCACACACACACACACACACACACACACACACACACACACACACACACACACACACACACAGTCTGTTTCTCATTACTAACAGCTGTACAGAGGAGCTTCTTCTACTTCTTCTTCACATGTAGCTCAGTCTGGAGTCCCAAACTCAGTGCCTCCTCCTTCTCAAGCTCATAGATTTGTTATTTGCTGTTGTTATTATTCTGATTCTTCCTTCTTGGTACACATGAAGCCCCTGAGCCGCAGACAGGTCAGTCAGACAGACAGGGGGTCAGTCAGACAGACTGGTGAGGTCTGAACAGGGCTGAGTGAGAATAAAGCAGTAAAACTACCGGAAATAATCCCCAGGACCCCTGCTGCCTCTCTGTTAAAGGTTTACCAGTATAATGCTGTGTTTACTACCTGAGAGGAGGAAGAGCTTTGGTTTCAATCACGTCCTCAGCTGTCTGGAGCTCAGGTCACAGAGGAGCTCTGTGATTAGAGTCAACATGAGTCTGCACAACAAACAGGGCGTCCAGCAGAGCAGAGCGGAGCCTCTTCTCCTGCAGCTGGACACCGAGCTGCAGATGTAAGCTGGTGTCAATAAAGCAAAGTGGAGCTCCTGCTGCATGACAGGGCTGAATGGATGTAGCGTCCTGGCTATATTAGCTAGCTGGGCTAATGTTTGTAGGTGCGGTGCTGCAACTTAGCGTTCATAACAAACATTCGTGTTTTCAAAGCAAATTGAAAAACTCTCAGATGCTAAAGGTGCAGCTTTTCATCCTAATTCTGTTGAACTCTCCGGTAAACGGTCCAGTTAGCTCGCTAGCTTCGGCTCCAGCTCTTTGCCTTCGTTTTTGCAGGAAGAACAGTGGGAGAGAAAAGGATCCGCTCAGCCAAAGTGCTGCTTCTACACCAAACACGAGAGCAGACACGGTTCTGCTTTCTTCTCTACTCACCGTGTTCAGGAGAAGAACGTTGCCCCTCTGCTGCCTGGTTGATGAGTTAATGTGTGAAGCTCGGCAGCTCTGTGTGTTTGTAGCTAACTGGCTGCGTCCAGCGCTAAAGGAGAGGGAGGCAGCAGGCTCAATACAGAGGAGCAGCGACTCCTGCTGGACACCGCGGGTACTGACGGGAGCCCTCTTCTATCATTATCTTGTGAAAGCCATTAATTACGACAAAAAACGTGTTTAACGTGAAGAACCAAGATGTAATGTGTTATCACTGTAGGGAGAAGAGGATTAGGGAGGAATAAAACATTACTTTATATGAATATGACAGATAATATGACCATAAAAATGTTTCTAACACATAAACAGAAACCAGAATAAGATAAAACAGAAGTATGAGGAGCATCTGAACACTCCAATATGTTAAGGAAAATCAGTGAAACTCACATAGAACATATTAAATATATACATTTATAATATCACAGACCAGGAATTTTGAGAATGTAAATGATGGATGAAAGAAATGCGTGTTCTCACATTATAATGGTATAACTGCAGCTCCCAAACTGAATTTATACTTAAATGCTTTTAAGTTTGTTTCTGTCTGGGATGTATGAACACTGTGATGTTTTGATATCTGTGTCATTACTGGGCTAATTCAGAAAATCAAGTCAGTATGAGAAATGAAATGACATGAATGAATTCTTCTTCTTCTTCACTCGCCTGACACACACACACATGCAGACAGCTGTACACTCTGGATTTGACACAGTGTGTGTAGGATTCCCTCACGCTTCCTCCCCCACAGACTTGTTCCTGCGTGTTTTTCCTTCCAAACTCAGTGTTAATCTGGCTCCTATGACTGAATAATCCGACACTGTTCCACATATTGACTCATCTCATCTCATCAGGATCATCAATTCTCCCAAGACAATGCAGGTAAGGTGACTCGAGAGAAACTGTTGCCAAGGAGTAGTAACAACAACACCTCTCACATATCACACACACACACACACACACATCTGCTCTTTGGGAAACAGCTGAGGAGACATCTTCATTTAGGTGGGTAGCTTCTTATCATACATTTATTAGACATACAATATCAATGTGTTTGGCTTAATAAGGAGATATTATCATAAGGAAATGTTATATTTGTGTGTGAATCCTCCTGCATGTCTTCTTCTTCCTCTTGATGTGTACAGAGGATGACCGGCTGCAGCTTTGGTGTACTTTATGAGTGTTCATGCCTACAATCAGACTTTTAATTGACATTTATTATGTATTATTATTACTGTTTGTAGCTCTGGACCCCCTCTCTTATGTTTGGGTTGTTTTGAAGCGTGTGGCACTAAGACTTATGGGACAGTGAAGAAGATGTAGAAATACATAACATCTCTCTCACACACCAGATAAAAGTGTGAATGATGTAACAGTGCTTTGTGATGTTTGGTCATGTGTTCATAGAGGCCATGTTGCTTTGTACATGACACACGGATAGAGAGGATTGATGAGATCAATCTGAAAACATCTCAGCCAGCATTCACACTTAATTTGTAGCACCTGTGTTCACCTTTTGAAGAGCAGGTGCAGGTGCAGGTCCAGACCAGAGAATCCTCTATGAGGGGGTCCAGGCACAGTCTCTGTCCTGCTGTGGAATGATTCACATCAGGAGGAAAGAAGTCTGTACTTTACAGAAGGTAAAACAATAAGCACATGAGTCACATAGAGGTGAATGTGATGTGAGCTCACTGAGGTCAGGTGGAGTCTGACAGCATGCATGGACCAGTCTTTGTATTTAATGCATAAGAAGCTGAAACGCTCCAGTCAGCTTTGAGTCCATCGCATGTTGACTCTTAGCAACGTTCATCTATCCAGAGACTACAGAAGTTTGATTTAAACGTAGAGCCAACTGGTGTGAAACAAGACCGACAAGCAACACCAAGCACCCAGTCTGACCTCCTAACACCTCTAACACTCTGCTGTCTTTACTGCTTTATCATACGCCTGGCTCTTGTAACAGGTAGGCCTACCTCATGGCGTGCCAGGGGGATACAGGAAGTGGACCAACGCCTCCTGTGTACTACCTTGGGATGCAGCCTGGTCATAATGCAGTCTACCCAGTGAGCTACGGGGGAGCAGCTCCTCCACAGCACACAGCTCCTATCCAGCACCTCGCCTGCACCTCTGCTCTAGACTACCTGAGTCAGCTGGACCAGCTCCTGGTCCATCAGAGGGTCCAGATGGCTGAGATGTTTCTGCAGTGGGAGATGAGCAATAAATACACAGTGAAGAACAGCATGGGGCAGCAGGTGTTTGTGGCTGCAGAGGAGAACGATATCTTCACCCTGCAGGCCTGTGGCCCCAATCGGCCTTTCACTATCCACCTCCATGACAACACGGGACAGGAAGTCCTGACCCTCACACGTCCCCTCAGGTGCAACCTGTGCTGCTTCCCCTGCTGCCTTCAAGAGCTGGAGGTCCAGAGCCCTCCTGGGAACCCCATAGGCTACGTGAAGCAGGACTGGCACCCTGTTGTGCCCAAGTTTACAGTCCTGGATGAGAGGATGGAGCCCCAGCTGAAGATCAAGGGGCCATGCTGTGACTGCACATGCATGTCTGACGTGGTCTTCCAGGTGATGTCCCTGGATGAGTCCACTGTGGTGGGACAGATCTGTAAGCAGTGGGGGGGCTTCCTGCAGGAAGGTTACACAGATGCAGATAACTTTGGCATCTCATTTCCACTGGACCTGGATGTGAAGATGAAAGCTGTGATGCTGGGAGCCTGCTTCCTCATCGACTTCATGTTCTTTGAGTCAAAACCACGACAGGATTAATCAACAGTTCACCATTAAAGTGGGGAGTAGGAGTTTCTGATATAACTTTGGTGGTAGCAGTAATATAACAGATACTTTCTTCTTGGTAATGAAACCATTGTTGAACACACTTATTGTAAGTCGCTTTGGATAAAAGCGTCTGCTAAATGATCGTAAAGTAATGTAATGTAATGTAATGTAATTGGCTTGTTTCCTCCTTGTTTCCATCTCCCAGCTTGTTCAGGCGCTCTGGCTGAGGCCTTGGCCACCAGCCTCTGTTGTAAACCAAGCACACATCTTGAGATCAGATTGCCCTGTTGGTCAGCACACAGAGGGCAGCTGTGTAGACCAGAGGGGCGCTGAGTGAGTCCAGCTGCTTAAACTGCAGGGGCAGCAGAGGATCTCTGAAGAGCTGCCATCTATTTGACTCAATGAGTGTGTGACACTTGGTCATACACACCAGGATTTGTGTGGGAAGAGAAGAGGACAACAAGCAACAGAAGCTGAACAGAAGCTGAACAGAAGCTGAACAGAAGCTGAACAGAAGCTCCATTCAGGACAATCAGTTAGTAGATCATTCTGACTGAATGATCTACGTCATCAGCTTTAAACTGGAGTGAATCCTACATGAGCTGGCAGTCGTGTGCCGATTCATTGTATACAGTGACACATGTACATGATGTATATGTTTATTTGTATATCTATATAGTTTATCATCTCTATTTGAAGCATAGAAACATCACAGGAGCTTTAAAGCAGCAGGTTGTGTCACTGTAAGGTTTTGTAGTTAGACAGCATCTCACCTCTTCTTCAGACTGATGACCTCACTAACAACCAATCAAGCTCCAGATGAAGGATCACAGATCAAATAGAGACGCTCTTGTTTCATGTAGTGAATGTGAACGTGATGTGTTTGGACACGGAGTCTGTTTGCTGTCTGAAAGGGGAAAATTCATGTTCCAGCTGTTTTCTGTGAAATATTAAAGAAAATCACCGGAAAACAAAACAAATCTGGTGACAGAAAGTGGATTTTTATTTTTATTTTGTGTCTTAAGTCAGCTTTGTAAGCATCATGATGGTGTATATCATTATATACATCATAGAGTGCAGACCATGCTGTCAGGGAGGGGCCATCAGGGCCATCAGGACCGGACCGGACCGGACCGGAGGTTTGGATCCTCAGTGAAGCCTCAGATCACCACTGAGGTCAGAGTGACGTCACCGTCGATCTCCAGGCCCGTGATGTCACTCACTTCAGTGTAGCGGTGATTGAAGCTGTGGGCCTGCATCCCATTGACCACAACCCTGAAGGCGTGCTGCTCACAGCAGATGGTCAGCTGGAAGGGAAAGGTCTCATTTAGCATCAGAACCATGGAGAAGTTCTTTGCAGCTCTTGTAGTGGAGCAATCATTTAAATGTGTGTAAGTCTCTACTACTTCTACCCTCCTGGTCCTGAATATCTTAGCTACAGATTCTAGAGAATCAGAGCAGTGGCAGTGCCTCTGTCCCTGAGTGAGTGAGTGATGTCATGGTACCGTGAAGGCTCCGCCCCGCTGGAAGGGCATGGATCCACCGCGTTCCTCCGTCCCCCACTGATTCATCATCATGGCGTTGCGGACCACGGTGTTCTCACTGAGGCGAGGGTTATAATGCAGAGCCACGCCAGAGGGGTAGCAGAGGTTCACGTTAAACCTGAGAGGAAGCATGGAGGAACATGTGAGGACAACATCACACACAGAGACACAACAGCACACACAGAGACACACACAGGGACACACACAGAGACACACACAGAGACACACAGAGACACACACAGAGACACACACAGAGACACACACAGGGACACACACAGAGACACACACAGGGACACACACAGAGACACACACAGAGACACACACAGAGACACACACAGGGACACACACAGAGACACACACAGGGACACACACAGAGACACACACAGGGACACACACAGACACACACAGAGACACACACAGGGACACACACAGGGACACAAACAGGGACACACACAGACACACACAGAGACACACACAGGGCCTGAGCCTTATTCACACGCCTTCATTCTTCCATCTGATGATTGTAAACACTTCAGCTGTAATAAAGTCCAGGTGAAATATGTCTCATCATCTTCAATGTGTTTTCATTTGAAGTGTGTTTATAGTAATTATGTATTCAATCCTAAAGACAGGCTGAGTAAGAAGTTCCCATTGTGATGTTTCTTCAGGTGACAGTGAAGTCAGGTGCTGGTTGATCACTTACCTTGTGGCATCATGGTTGACGTTCCCCTGGATGGTGATGGTCCTGCCAGGCATGAGACCCCCACTGATGGAGCCCCTGTAGGGGACGCTCTGCACAGAGGGGAGGGGGGGGGAGAGCAGCACACACTCACATGGAACTGTAATATAAACACAAGCTACAAGCACACACACACATCCATGTTCCACTAATAACACTGAACACATGAGTTCTCTGCTGCAGCTTGTTAGTCTCTTGTCACGTGCTTCCTTGCTTTGTGCCCAAAAGCAAGGCAGCAAACTGTCCACACTAAAGTTCGACTCCCACACTGAAGACAACATAACAATGAACAATTTTGTTTTGAAGCGTGGAGATAAAAGAAAAGAATGATCACCAATAATCTGCAAACACGTGAAGAAGGTGGGAAATGAACAAAGTGAAACTCTCCCTGCAGAGGAACAAAGATGGAAAAGTGACTTACCGGGTTGTAAGACGGAGTCTGTTGATGAAAAGCCATGATGAAGATGAAGAGATGAAGAGGCGCCGCAGCTCTGAAGCATCAGTGGAGAGTCTGGGGTTTTATCCTCTTTTTGGTTTCGTTTTTTGTCATGTAGGCGGTGTTTGACATCTGTCCTCCTTCTCCTTTAACGTCTGGCCTCCTTCTCCTTTAACGTCTGGCCTCCTTCTCCTTTAACGTCTAGCCTCCTTCTCCTTTAACGTCTGGCCTCCTTCTCCTTTAACGTCTGGCCTCCTCCTCCTTTACACAAGAGAAGAACAAGCAGGCATTTCTCATAAAGCTGAGGTTTGTTTGTTTGTTTCCGGTCAAACCTTCATTTAAAAAGAAATGAGTCAGGGGAAATCATCTATGAGAATAAACGACTGAAGAATCACAGCCTGGCCTCGTTT
This sequence comes from Genypterus blacodes, assembly GCF_046128005.1. Classification (NCBI taxonomy): domain Eukaryota; kingdom Metazoa; phylum Chordata; class Actinopteri; order Ophidiiformes; family Ophidiidae; genus Genypterus; species Genypterus blacodes. The sequence continues at coordinate 428,926 of NW_027466981.1, forward strand.
AGAGCTCATTTGTGATTGAACGCATCTTCTCTTCTCCTTCAGTGAAGACATTACATTACATTACGATCATTTGGCAGACGCTTTTATCCAAAGCGACTTACATTACATTAGCACCCTTCGCAGAGGGGGGAGCAATTGAGGGTTCGGTGCCTTGCTCAGGGGCAAGGCACCTGGTTTCCTGGATAGTGGACTATCTGACTGGTCGGCCGCAGTTTGTCAGACTGCAGGGATGTGTGTCTGACACTGTGGCCCCTCAGGGTCCTATCACCATTACTGTTCACCCTGTACACATCCAACTTCCAGTTCTGCTCAGAGTCCTGCCACCTGCAGAAGTTCTCAGATGACTCTGCGATAGTGGGCTGCATCACCGAGGGGAAGGATGAGGAGTACAGGGGTGTGGTGGACTCCTTCATCAGGTGGTGTGAGCTGAATCACCTGCAGCTCAACACTGACAAGACTAAGGAGCTGGTGGTTGACCTCCGCAAGAAGAAGTCACCCCCCACACCTGTGACCATCAATGGGGTGACTTTTGACTCTGTGCAGGTATACAAATACCTGGGAGTCCATTTGGACAACAAACTGGACTGGTCTAAGAACGCTGAGGCTGTTTACAAGAAGGGGCAGAGTCGACTCTACTTCCTGAGGAGGCTTCCATCCTTCAATGTCTGTAACACCATGCTGAGGATGTTCTACCAGTCTGTGGTTGCCAGTGCCATCTTCTTCGCGGTCGTGTGCTGGGGCAGTAGGGCGAGGTCAGCTGACGCCAACAGGATCAACAAGATCGTCAGGAAGGCTGGGGACTGAACTTGATTGGTTGGAGCGTGTGTCAGAGAGGAGGATGCTGCGCAGGCTAAGGAGAATCATGAACAATACCACTACAAGAACAACTCTCCCCCTCTCCACCAGGTGCTGGCCTCATACAGAAGCACCTTCAGTAACAGACTCATTCCCCCCAGGTGAACTACTGAACGCCACAGGAAATGCTTTCTCCCTGTGGCCATCAGACTCTTTAATAAATCTACCTCGGGTCGAGGTGGGACGGTGAGGACAAAGGGATCTGAGGCCCTGGTTCTTGTTTTCATGCTGTACTGCTGTACACACACACACACACACACACACACACACCACACATACACACACACACACACACACACACACACACACACACACACACACACAAACACACAAACACACACACACACACACACACACACATACACACACACACACACACACACACACACACACACACACAAACACACACACACACACACACACACACACACACACACACACACACACACACCACACACACATACACACACACACACACACCACACACTCCACACACACACACACACACACACACACACACACACACACACACACACACACACACACACACACACACCAACCCTTCCTGTGTGTTACATTGTTATGCAGCAGATTTTACTTTCTCCTATTTAAGGTGTCAGAATGAAAGAGGAAATGCGATCCAGATGACAAAGTTAAGCTCAACACACACACACACACACACACACACACACACACACACACAAACACACACACACACACACACACACACACACACACACACACACACACACACACACACAAACACAAACACATACACACACACAGGAAGTGGACCAACCCTTCGTGTGTGTTACATTGTGATGCAGCCTGCTCATAATGTTGTTAATGTATGTTTATATGTGTATATATATAAAGTTTATCATCTCTACTACATCTTCTCTTTGTTGACTTGTCCTCCTCTTTGATGCATAGAAACATCACAGGAGCTTTAAAGCAGCAGGTTGTGTCACTGTAAGGTTTTGTAGTTAGACAGCATCTCACCTCTTCTTCAGACTGATGACCTCACTAACAACCAATCAAGCTCCAGATAAAGGATCACAGATCAAATAGAGACGCTCTTGTTTCATGTAGTGAATGTGAACGTGATGTGTTTGGACACAGAGTCTGTTTGCTGTCTGAAAGGGGAAAATTCATGTTCCAGCTGTTTTCTGTGAAATATAATAATATTATATATATTATAATAATAATATATAAGAAAATCAGGACAAATCTGGTAACAGAAAGTGGATTTTTATTTTTATTTTGTGTCTTAAGTCAGCTTTGTAAGCATCATGATGGTGTATATCATTATATACATCATAGAGTGCAGACCATGCTGTCAGGGAGGGGCAGCATCAGGACTGGACCGGACCGGACCGGACCAGACCGGACCGGAGGTTTGGATCCTCAGTGAAGCCGGAGCTCAGACCACCACTGAGGTCAGAGTGACGTCACCGTCGATCTCCAGGCCCGTGATGTGACGCACGTGTGAGTAGCGGTGATTGAAGCTGTGGGCCTGCATCCCATTGACCACAATCCTGAAGGCGTGCTGCTCACAGCAGATGGTCAGCTGGAAGGGAAAGGTCTCATTTAGCATCAGAACCATGGAAAGCAGCAAATCTGTCTTCTTTAAAGGATGAGAAGTTCTTTGCAGTTCCAGTAGTAATTCTAGAAAGCCTCGCAGCCTCACACTGTGGTGGGTTTGTTAGTAGAAACATTGCTCAGAGTCCTGGTGACTCTTCCTCAGTATGAATCCTTGTTCCGTGTGGTTGAACAGAGCAGTGGCGGTGCCTCTGTCCCTGAGTGAGTGAGTGATGTCATGGTACCGTGAAGGCTCCGCCCCGCTGGAAGGGCATGGATCCACCGCGTTCCTCCGTCCCCCACTGATTCTTTATCATGGCGTTTCGGACCACGGTGTTCTCACTGAGGCGAGGGTTATAATGCAGAGCCGTGCCAGAGGGGTAGCAGAGGTTCACGTTAAACCTGAGAGGAAGCATGGAGGAACATGTGAGGACAACATCACACACAGAGACACACACAGGGACACACACAGGGACACACAGGGACACACAGGGACACACACAGGGACACACGGGGACACACAGGGACACACACAGGGACACAACATCACACACAGAGACACACACAGGGACACACACAGGGACACACACAGACACACACAGAGACACACACAGGGCCTGAGCCTTATTCACACGCCTTCATTCTTCCATCTGATGATTGTAAACACTTCAGCTGTAATAAAGTCCAGGTGAAATATGTCTCATCATCTTCAATGTGTTTTCATTTGAAGTGTGTTTATAGTAATTATGTATTCAATCCTAAAGACAGGCTGAGTAAGAAGTTCCCATTGTGATGTTTCTTCAGGTGACAGTGAAGTCAGGTGCTGGTTGATCATTTACCTTGAGGCATTATGGTTGACGTGCCCCTGGATGGTGATGGTCCTGCCAGGCATGAGACCCCCACTGATGGAGCCCCTGTAGGGGACGCTCTGCAGATGTAAAACACTCTTTAGATGAGTTTTAGAACCTTTGATACGTTATGTCAGACCAGCGTCCACACCTGAACCATGATCACTGTAAAGTCTACAGAGTTAAACCACTACAGCACCTGAACTCGGCTCCATTTACTCGATGGAGGAGGGTGAAGAACCAAATATTGATCCTTGAACAGACACATGTATGCAGAAGAGGAATACCAATCTGCCTGGTACTCACCGGGACGGCTACAGAAGGATATACTGGCTGTACGGGGAAGGAAGGCTGAGGAGGGAAGACGTAGCCGAGGGGGTATACCGCCTGTGCCGGGAAGCCTGGAAAAGAAGGATATGCGGGCTGTGCAGGAAAGGAGGGCTGTGCAGGGAACTGAACACAGAGAGAAGCATGTTAATCCTTACTGTCTGTGATCAACCACTGGAGATAAAAGTCTTTATAAAAGATGTTGTCATCCAGCTTTAAATGTCCACTGAATGGTTAATATCCAGCCGGGTCACATGAGAAGGTGTCAAAGAAATCTATTTCAAGTTTCCATTCCAGGTTTCAGGAGTTTGAGAAACAGAGACACATTACCATTAACATTAACCTGTTATTTGCTGCTTCTCTGCCTTTCACTTCTTTCATATTCAGGGTTTATCTGTTTACTTTTAAATGAAAGTGAAATGAAACTAAACACTCATTGTGATGCAAAGTTTTGCAACTTTGCAACACAATGAAGACACACTCCCACTTCCCCCTTACTGGTGTGTGTGGATATAAGATAAGACATTATGTGTGTGTGTGTGTGTGTGTGTATGTGCTGTGGGGTGTGTGTGCTGTGGGGCGACTTGATGAGCTTCTCTCTGCTCTTCTCTCTGCTCTTCTCTCTGCTCTTCTCTCTGCTCTTCTCTCTGCTGGTGATGCAGCCTGGTGTCAATCTGAATCAAACCCTGTAAAGGTGGAATCGTGAAGGACAGATGTAATCTTCCTCACCCCAGGACCCTGGAAGACGATGGAGGTAACCTCCACTTCCCCCCCCACTGAGATGGTGTCCACCATGTAGAAGGGGATGCGATGGTTGTACTTCATTAACTGGGAGCCGTTGACATTCAGCTGAGGAGAGGAAACAACGTTTGGCTTTCATCACTAAGGTGAAGTTAGTTTAGACCAGTGCTTCTCAAATGTGTGACCCCGGGGAACATGCACGGATAAACTACCGTTTGCTTTTTCATTGCCGTACCAGAATGAAGTGTAATTGCACAGCCGTCACCATAGGTAAGACGAGGATACATGTGGAAGCAGATGTAGCGCCTGGCTTCACTGTGACTACGGTGGGAGACGAGGACTGACCGGTGTGTTTACTGTGTGTTGAAATGTTGGCAGCGGACAGCATGAAGCCAAATAAATGAAGGCGTGACTTAAACACATCTCAGCCGAAACACGCTGATAAGCCCCGCCCAGTTCTTTCAGCGAAAACGTGGCGGTGAAAGATAAACACCTCCCTCAAGTCACAGATCAATGTTATTTATTATTATTTATTCATTTTATTTGTTTATGTTTCAGTATCAAATGACTCAATTAGTTGGTTGAAAGATGTTTGGTATAGTTTAGTTCTCCACAGAAAACTATTGAGAAGCACTGGTTTAGAAGCAGAGAAACAGATAACAGACGGATCATTGTAACTGCTTATATCTACACAACACAAAGTAAACATTCACACCTGGTAGCCATCAGAGCACACAGTGATGGACAGGGTGAAGCTCGAGCCTGCAGGAAGTGGAGAGCCGACCCTTTGTTCAGAGCCCCAGGCTCCATGCTGGAGGGAGTTAGTGACCACATAAGGAAGCAAGCTGTCATATCGAGGGTTAAAATGGAGAGCAACGTCTGCATTGTGCATAGAGCCACACTGCAGGTTTACATGGAACCTGAAGGGACAGAGAACAGAAACACACTCAGAGTCAGGAGCAGCACTTCTGTGTTCTGTGTGGACAAACGAGGATTTAAATGAACTTCAGAGGGAAAACACAGGAGTGAGAGTACAGACTGAAGGGGAGGAGGGGAATTGGGTGTAAAGTGACCTTTGACACAATGGAAGGTGGGGCAACATAAGGCCCCCCGTCAGGTGACCATGTGGTTTAAACAAGGGCAAAGCAAATAAAACAAGGTTACACATTATGAGACTCTGTGTGATAACATGCTCTAACCCCCTGTGACCGTGACCTCATCTGTAACATCCAAGAGCTCCACAGCTCTAATGATCCTTCAGTCTGATTAGAGTTTGTAGCATTAGTTGTGAGTGTTTCAGCAGTGAAGTGTCCCGACCTGTCAGCCATATCCTGCACTCGTCCAGTGATGATGATGCTCCTCCCCTCCTTCAGACCCCCATGGATGGAGCCGGTGAAGGGGACAACCTGACACACAGGAGCAAACAGGGAACACATGGGTATGAACATGTGTAAGACATAAAGTTACATGTACATATATATATTATATAATAAGTCAGTGACCTAAGAAGGTTCCCTCCTCAGGTTAAGCAGCCTTTAAGAATTCTCTGAAGCATTTATGTGTATTTACATAATCAAACAAACTAATTCATATATATAATCTAATATAATCAAATATAAAGATTATTAGACAGGAAAACAAATGGGTCCTGTTTAAATCCAGAAGCGACTAAAGCAGCTCATGCCTGTGGCCACCAGATGGCGCCATGGGTCCATGTGACAGGGAGATGCCAGACGGTGTTTTGTTGTTAGATTTCGCGTAAGGCCCCGCCCACTTCCGCTTCCACTAATTAATTCAAATAGTTCATTTAGATTTTCGCAAATTTACGCAAAAACTCAAATGCACGCATTTACCCTCAAAATGACACAAAAACGATTTTCAGCACTCAGCACACAGTCTGGCGATCTGTCTGTCTGCCTGCCTGCCTGCCTGCCTGTCTGTCTGTCTGTCTGTCTATCTGCCAGCAGTGTTACGATAGTGGTTCAGCTCAGGCTCAGCTAAGTGTAGCAGCGCACATCCGGTTGTAGTTTTTTGCTGCAGCTCGTTATTCTCTGGTCAACCGTCCGTCCACACACTCCCTTATGTTCGACTCCCATATTAAAGACAACATAACAATGAGCTTGAGCTTAATAAACAACATTTAAGAAGCGTAGAGATAAAAGAAAAGAATGATCGTGAATCATCTGATAACACGCGAAGAAGGAAGGAAATGAAAAATAACAGGACAACAAACGGAACAAACGGGACAAAGTGAAACTTTTCACTGCAGAGGAACAAAGATGGAAAATTGACTAACCGGGTTGTAAAACGGAGCCTGTTGATGAAACGCCATGATGAAGATGAGGAGATGAAGAGGCGCCGCAGCTCTGACGAGTCTAAGGAGAGTGTGGAGTTTTATTCTCTCTTAGGTTTCGTTTCTGTTGTAGGCGGTGTTTGACGTTGACCTTCTCTTAAACTCCTTACACAAGCAGCGGACATTTCGTTTCATCATGTTTCCGGTCAAATCTTCATTTAAAAAGAACTGATTTAGAGGAAATCATCTATGAGAATAAACGACTGAATAAATGAAGCCTGGGTGATTTTAGAGCTCATTTGTGATTGAACGCCTCATCTCTTCTCCTTCAGTAAAGACAGTTCTTCACACACTCACACACTTCTCCTCTCAAAGGTCTAAACTCTCCTTTGTTCTTTTTCCAGGCTCGGGTTTGCAGATTTCACAGAAATATGAAGATTCTTCACAAACCAAACAGTTTGATCCTCTCTTGTCTTCACTCTGCTGCCTTTAGATGGAACCTTAAAGACCAATCAGATCAGACTGTAGAAAGTGAAAGTGTGTCTCTGCTTCTGCTTTTGATCTCAAACCTGCACTGTAATAACAAGTTTGCATTTGCAACACTTTCTTCAGTCAGATGTCCTTCATTTGCTCCTTGTCGTGTCTCTTCCTTCCTCCTGGAATGTTCTCCTCTCTCGTTCAGCTCCTCTGCTCTGATCTGAAGCCTGATGAAGCTCTTCTCTTCATAGAGAAGAATAAAGAGCCAGAGTGTGAAACCTTCCTCCTATCGGCTCAGAGGAGGTCTCTCTCTACTCACACACACTAAGGTGTATTGTGTAAAGTGTGTACTTTGTATATTGTGTGTAGAGTTCTTGTGTGTATTTCTCTTGTATTTCCTCTCTGTCCTGAGTTTGTCCTTGTTGAGATAATAAACATGTTATCGTCTCACCAAAAACAAAGCTGCAACAGGAAGCCTCAGTGTAATTATTAACCCGTTGTTGACTTTGAATGCAAACCGTTGTGTGTTTGGTTCAATAAAGTTGAGATCGTTTGAATCAGACGTGACACTCTGACACATCAGAGTAACAGAAGCCTGCAGCAGCTGGAGCAGCTTCCTGTTATCTCAGTGTGTGTGGTTAAGTGAAAGTTCTTACTACAGCTTTTACACCTAAGAGTCAAAGGAAGTGAGGATAAGAATCACCTGTCATATCAGAAACATCATCATCCTCTGTTTAAAGTGAAGCCCCTGAACTCTCTCTGGATGAATTCAGCCTATAGTGAAAAACAATAAGGAGACGCACAGCACACGTATGTTTAGATGTACATTTACTGTACGTGTTCACATTACAGGAGCTTCAGCCGAGTGTGTGAAGCTCAGTTCATTCAGTGAGGACACAAAGCAGCAAATACAACAGGAGCACACACACACACACACCTGCAGACACACACACGCACACACACACACACACAAGCAGACACGTCCTGTGTTACTCTGGATCCATCACGACCCCTACAGGTGATCACACACACACACAGACAGACAGACAGACAGACAGACAGACAGACAGACAGACAGACAGACAGACAGACAGGTCAACAGCATAGAGATACTTACTTTTGTCAGAATGAAAGAGGAAATGTGATCCACATGACATCAATGTGACAGCTGAACACACACACACGCACACACACGCACACACACACACACACACACACACACACACACACACACACACACACACACACACCGCACACACACACCGAGAGAGTAAGTTACTTCCTGCTGACACTTGCATGGTCAGACACACAGTGTGACTCCATGTGGGGGTTTTCAGACACATCATGGTTGATCTCATTGACTGTATTTGTTTTGACTGTATTTCAGTTTAAATGCACTTTTAACTTCAAAATGAACAGAAGTGTGTGGATTCTGCTGCCTCCAGCACATAGC
>NW_027466981.1:450000-477500 GCF_046128005.1 Genypterus blacodes
CAGGGTCAAAGTTTGAAACGTTCCTAATCCCTGCCCCTGTGCACAGGAGTGAGAAGCTCAGATGGATGTGTGCTCTCACCCCAAACCGCCGCACACGCTTCATGTCCACCAGCACCCATCAGACAGGTGAGACCAGGTGTCCACATGGAGGACAGACAGACAGACAGACAGACAGACGCAGAGCTGCAGGAGGATGATTCATCTGTGTGTGTGTGTGTGTGTGTGTGTGTGTCAGACTCTCCACAGGTGCAGTGTGTGCAGTCCTACTCATCTCAGGAGCCAGATGAGCTCTCCATAGAGATGGCTGATGTGTTGAACCTGCTGGAGAGAACAGATGATGGTATGTAAACATAACATCTGCTCCCACTGAGGGTCTAGCTCAGTGGAGCTCAGTCACAGGTCAAGACCCCAACTCATGACCCTGAGAACCTCTGCACACCAGCACACATGTTCACGCTCTCCCTGTTTGTCTTATTCGGTTGTGTTTCCTCTCAACCCCAGGTTGGTTGATGGGTGAAAGGCTTCACGACGGTGAGATGGGCTGGTTCCCAAGCCGAGTCGTGGAGGAGATCCACAACAAAGAGGTCCGTGTTCAGAACCTGAGAGAGACCTTCAGGATCCAACACAGGCCGGAGGCTGGAGGCCCTCCAGCTGGACCAAGGGTTGCAATAAGGGCAGGGAGGCGCACAAAGACCAGCAAGTACTCTGATCCTTAGAGCCTTCAGCTTCAGGAGAGCAGAGAAGCAAAGCCGTGTAAATATGAGAAGCACATGCACTCTGACACGCGTGATCATGTGGCCTCACGTTTGGCTCGCAGACATCTTCAATCAACCTTCAAAGCACTTGGGCTCCACCAAACCTACATGTGTGAAACCTTACAAACTGTTATGGAACAACAGGAAATGAGAGTTTGACCGTGGAAACGTCCAATCAGAGCCGAATGATGTCATCATGTGACGTCACACAAGGCTCAGCTGCTGATCGACTTCACAGCTTTGTTATTATTTCAGTGTAAAGCACCTTTAAGACACAAAACACACTTAAATGGTATTTAAGTGTCTAATATAATAAATAAACTTTATGGAAATGAACCAAATGTACATACATGTAATCATATTGTTCCTGCCATAGATGACTGTAACATGTCTGTAACATGACTATAACATGTCTGAATGTACCCAGACTTTACACAGCTGTGCATGAGCTTAAAGCCTGTGTGTGTGTGTGTGTGTGCGTGTGTGTGTGTGTGTGCGTGTGTGTGTACAGTCTTGCAGACATTGATGTTCAAATTCATTTTTAATGATTCTGTAAATTATTCTTAATAAAAAAAAGTTCAACTCCAAAATGTAGCTGATTATTGATTGAACAGGTCAAGATACATGTTGATCTGAAGCATGATGAAGGATGGAGCAACACTGATGTACTGTACATGTCCCTATTCCTAATGTTATCTATAGTACACATATATCATATATACCTATTTATAAATACATGTATACATATATCATATATATACTATAGACTATATTGGACCCTTAGTTGGACTTTTATTTCTCTGAACTATTTTTGCCTTCTCTGTAATAACTTTGTCCAGAGCATTTTCATTTGTTTTATTTAAAACTTTAAAAGTAGCTGTGAGGCTGAACACAACGTAAACATCCTGTGGCTCCTCCTCTTCCTCATTCTGACTACAGTGAAGGAAACAAACAAAGTGTGGAGACTGCATGTGATCCAGATTGAGTCAAGTCAAGTTTATTTGTGCTTTAGTTCAGTCCAGGCAGCAAAGTCTCACAGGGATCAGGCCAGACAACGCAGGTCATGACCCCATGACCCCAGCACAGATATTACACAAACTGAGTCTGAAGAGGCAGACAGATTACAGAGAACTAAACACACATACACATACACACACACCCCACACCCCACACTCCACACCCCACACTCCACACTCCACACCCCACAACCGCAATCGAGCTTTGTGTGTAAACTCTTCGTCTCAGTCTTCAGTAAGGTTTCCTCTGTTCAGGATGCAGACACACAAACATTCAGTTTAGCTTTGTGTTGTTTAAATGAAATATTAAGATGTGGACATTAACAATGTTCTTATCTTACCTTTGATTTTTGCCGTTCTGAGGAGGAAATAAAAGAAAGTCGTCAGATCAGTGCTTTGGATGATTGAGCTTTGACCTGTAACTGCATCATAAACTTATATAAACTTTCCAGATGAAACACTGACCTGAGTGCAGATAGTGCAGCATTACACACAAGAGAGCCAACACTGTGACCACAAAGAAGCCAACAGAGAGGAGCAACATCCAGCTGGTCGGCTCTGAGCAGAGAGGAGAGCAGAGGTTAGGAGTCAGACAGCTCTGTGTGTGTGTGTGTGTGTGTGTGTGTGTGTGTGTGTGTGTGACACATTTACATACACTTACCATCAACATAGAGGATGAAGCTTTTGCGTATGGGCGCGCGCAGAGACAGATGGGAGACACTGCAGGTGAAGCGAGTGCCTGAGTCTCTGAGCGAAGGCTCCAGGTAGAAGAACGCTGAGAGGGAGAACGTCTGATCGTTGTTGTGTTTATGGCTGGAGAGCAGAATGGTCTGGAGCTTCTCAGGTAAAGGGGAGCCCACCTTCTGACCCGACTCTGAGACTTTCTCCTTGTACCAAGCCATCTCTACATCCAGAGGGTAGTACCTCTCTGCCTCACACACCACCTTCTGGTCTGTGCCCACCACCAGGGAGAGGGTGGGGCCAATGTTGAGTGACACCCGAGGAGCCTCTGAGGAGGGGGGAACCATATTAGACTAAAGGCCACCAGGCATGATGAGAACATGTGTGTGTGTGTGTGTGTGTGTGTGTGTGTGTGTGTACGTGTGTGTACATGTGTGTACGTGTGTGAACGTGTGTGTGTGATTACTATTGCTACTGAAGTTACGACTGAATACCGATATGAAGCCAACATATTGATCGATGTCTGATTCTTACTCACCCTGGATCTGCAGAGTCACATCCAGACTTAGAGAGAGTGGAGTGATGGACACAGAGCAAACATAAGTCCCATCATGCTTCATCTTGATGTAGGGCAGAGAGAGGGAGGCCTCCTGTCCTGCCGAGGAGCCCTTGAGCACCACACCAGTCCCTTTGCTCTGCCTTGAGTAGCTGTTATGGCTGAAGAGAGGAGTTTTCTCTCCGCGGTGTTGCTGGTACCATTCCACCGTGAAGTTTGGTCGTTTGTGATCCACAGCAAACTGGCAGTGGAGCTGCTGCTGGGAGGTCAGAGCTGCACGCACTGATGGAGAACGGGTCTGAAGAACCATGGCAACTAAAATAACACATCAGCACAAAGAGGAAGTCAGTCAGTGGAAAGAATAAAGAAAGAGGGCAAACTACAGACTTTACCGGCTGTATCATTAATATTGTTCATCTTTTAATTATTGTTTATTATTGTTATTAATCTTAAAATGACCTAAGTCTGCACATTTTTATTATTCATTCATTTAAAAATGTCACTGTTGTAGTTGTTTTTAAATAATTGTCTCAAGACCAAAACCAAGTGTTTCATTACCAGAAGCCTCCACTGGGGGCAGTGATGAGTCTGAAACTGGCTCTAACTTCATGGCGAACATTTGTATTTTCCCACATTCTAACACGGAAGCTCAGAGAGTTACCTGTCGTGGTGAGAATGTCTCCATCCTTAATAGCAGGCCAGCTGTTGTAGTGCAGCTGAGCAGGGGGGGGCTCAGTGGAAGACTGTCTGAGGAACACAGAGAAGATGAAGGAGCCCCCGGTGTGTTTGATGGTGCACCTGAACCAGCTGTTGTGCTCCTGGGGGGCCTGGGCCGGCCAGTGGACCTGGATGCCCTGCGTGCTGTACCTGTGCAGCTCACACCCTAAATGCTGTGGCTCCGCCTCCTCCAGAGACCGCTGCAGGTCCAACTTTGGTCCTGCTGTAAAACAGAAGTTATTATTAGTGAGCAGATATGTTCTTTTATCTGAGGGTGGTCAGAATTAAGAATGTAATGTAAGGGTTAGAGTCCCAGAGGTTCAAGTATATAATAATATGATCTAAAGTTCTTACCCGTGAGCAGGAAGGTGAGGGCCTGCGGGTGGACAGGTCTGTCTCCTCTCTGACCGAACTGCAGCACAGCGTCTCTGTGGAGCCGCTCCGTGTGCGTCTCGTTGTTCTTCAACATCAACAGCTCGTCGATGAACTCACAGGGTAGCCATGTCAGCAGGTGGACACAGTGAACCCCTAAAAGAGAGAGACAGAGAGAGACACAGAGAGAGAGAAAGAGAGAGAGGGACCGAGAGAGACACAGAGAGAGAGAGAGAGAGAAAGAGAGAGAGGGACCGAGAGAGACACAGAGAGAGAGAGAGAGAAAGAGAGAGAGGGACCGAGAGAGACACAGAGAGAGACACAGATAGAGAGAGAGAGAAAGAGAGAGAGGGACCGAGAGAGACACAGAGAGAGAGAAAGAGAGAGAGGGACCGAGAGAGACACAGAGAGAGAGAGAGAGAGAAAGAGAGAGAGGGACCGAGAGAGACACAGAGAGAGAGAGAGAGACAGAGAGAGAGGGACCGAGAGAGACACAGAGAGAGAGAGAGAGAAAGAGAGAGAGGGACCGAGAGAGAGAAAGAGAGAGAGGGACCGAGAGAGAGATTTACTTACTGACCGACGTTCTTTCGCCACAAAACCTCGGAAATGTAAAATATCGACGAAAAAGACCGTACCTGCATAAATATATAAGTAAATAACTCGCTGTAACATCATACTGATACAGTTTGTTGGTGGAAGTCGCGCCTTGCTTCTTGTTTCTTGCGTTGCTGCTCGTAGATGAAACTTTACTTTCACTTTCATTTAGAGCGAAACGAGATCTGCATCTGCCGCTCTGACACTCAAACACAAACTTAACTTTACTGATGAGCTCCATGAGTGATACACAAAGACTTTACATGCAGGAAGACTTCACATGTGGAGATTTCAGCCGCATATCGATCTCTAATCAATATGTCGTCCCGTTCTTCACCCGCAGAAATGTGACATAAATGTTTAATATCTCATCATCAGGTCACATGAGATCACACGAACAGACCCGAGTCAGTCTGACGGAGGTATTGCTGAGATACTCTGTATGGAAAGAGACCCGTTTGTTGCCTTTTGGCGCAATATAAATAAAGAACTGAATACATACATGTGAATATGACGGTCAGCTGATCTGAGCTCATTCAGTCAGACACTTACACACATCATCATCATCATCATCATCATAACTGTAAATATGTGCAGTGTTTTAGTACATTGGTCCAAACCCTCACCCACTGCTCAGGCACCAGTTTACACTCACTGACCACATGGTGGCGCTAGAACAACAACTTCCACATTTTGCCCCGTCACTTCTGAACCACGCGTCACAGAATCAAAAGTCCTTTTGTCACTGGAGTCCCTGTGACTGACTGTGTTGATTGATTTTGATTTTCTTCACTGTTTTGCCACAATTTTCTGCCAAAACTGAGAAGACGCCTGAACAATTCCACATCTCATGATTAAGAGATGAAGTGTGGCTGAGATATTCAATATATTCATGTGATCAGTTTGTAAGTTGACCAAAGAGCTGAACTCAGAGCCTGTCCTCATGTTCAGGTCTAGTTTGGGGCTCAGACTGCGGGGCCCTGGTGTGTAGGAGGCAGAAGGCCCAGGTGGTGGCGCTAAAAACTAAACTAATCATTTGAATTGTGACACAAACATGACTAGAGGAATTATTAGGATTCATAACTCCATGTTGAACAAAAGGTCGATCAAAGAGAACACAGTATTAAAACTTCATAGCTTTATTTGTATGTCTTTGGAAGGATTTGATTGACATCGCAAAGTGCCCAGTCACAATGTTTAGAAATAAACCTTTCCCATCCCTGGGTTACTCACTCTGAGTCCGGCTTCTTCAATGGTTAAGTCACATGAAAATATCTCTTATATCATCCAATAGTAAAGCAGGATGAACATCTGGAGCAGCTGCAGCAGAGCAGCACATTCAATAAGAGCACTTGATAACAGCTGATTCCATCACAACATCAGCCTGAAGTCTAGATGCAACACAGATTAGAACAAGAATACAAAACCACACTCAAGGTCACTTCAAACTACATTTGGCTGCTGACAGAATGAAGTTGTAGTGCAAACAAAGCCTTCACTTCCACAGTGTCAGCGTCTCTCTGGGCCATCAGGACTCTACTCTGTCTTTGGTCTCTGCCTGTGGTACAGCTGCTGAGCTTTCCTCAGCAGGAGCATGAACCAGTAGACCTGTGGAGCCAGGATCACTAGGTTACCCACATTGCACTGCAGCGGCAGATGGAAGGGCACCATGTAGAGGGGGAGTCCATACTGCCGTCCATACTTCAGGTACATGAAGGGGAAGACCAAGATTCTGCACGTGAAGAAGCTGACAAGAAGGATGATGCCATTGATTCTCTGGAGCCTGGTGTCATGGAGACCCAGCTGAGTGACAGAAGAGAAACATGCACTTCAACAACATGCTGGGCAACCTGACATGGCACACACACACGCGCGCGCGCGCACACACACACACACACACACACACACACACACACACACACACACACACACACACACACACACACACACACACACACACACAGTAAGGAACAGCAGGTTAGAGAGGAAATGCAGGCGTACTCTCATCTCACATCTTGTGGTTGAAGTAAATGATAGTAAATCAATCACAGCTGATCCATGATGAGCCGCAGTGACAGCAGGTACAGATGTAAACATGTAAACATGTGGTTTACCTGGAAGAGGATTTTTCCAATGGATAGAAAGATTGAGCTGAGCTCTGTGATGAAGAGGCAGCCGACGAAGAAATCACCAAGTCCTCCTCTGAAGAACTGGAAATCACACAAACTGTCAGTGTGCCTGTGTGTGTGTAGATATATTTATCTTTGCTCTATACACACACACACACACACACACACACACACAGTAATAATATCACATTTTATCCTCAGCCTTTCTTACCAGAGTGATGGGCATGAATATTAGAAGAAGAGCCGAGTGATGAAGGAACAACATCCAATCCTTGATGAGGAAGGCCTTAACTGTCTGAAGGGAGTGGCCCTGGTTATGACCTTTGACCTTCTGAGCAGTGTAGTGGCTTAGATACATGGCATAGATGTCGTTGGCCATATATGGAGCCCCAAACCAAACAAATCCATTGGCCAGCCAGTGACTGTGTGTGTGTGTGTGTGTGTGTGTGTGTGTGTGTGTGTGTGTGTGACAGACAGAAGAGTGTTTACTTCAGTTAGGATGTTTATAAGAACACACTGTAGACTTCATGAGGTGTGTGACAAACATGACATTCACCTGCCAGTCATCACATCTTTGCAGGATGTCACAACAACGACACCAGCCCCGGTTGCCATGGATGCATGGATGGCAGAAACCAGTCTGAGGAAGAAGCACAGAGAGACCGGTAAGCCTGTAAGCCCACAGACACACTGTCATTCACTCACTCTGTCTAAGATTAATAAAGGCCTTTGGCTTGTGTTGGACAAAATGTCAATGTCAATAATGTGATGGCAAATCAACGCCACGTCACAGAAAAGAGCTCATAAGCCTGCTAATGTCAGCTGTGTTCAATCAGTCCGATTAAACTGCAAACACGCATCGGTCTCTGTTCAACACCTGAGACCACGGAGGAGTGAAAGAGAAACAAACTAGACTGTAAACTAAGCTGTGTTATCAACAATAAGCAGCATTATTAAAACTCATCAACCGCTGTGACCGTGCGAGGAGACACCTGCGTGATCATAACCCAAGCTGACAACCTGAGTCTCTAACCTCTCACTGACACACACCACGTCCGCTTCATTCCACTGAGTGAAAGTCGAGCGCAACAACTTCCGGAAGCTGTAAAAGAGACCTGGGAAGAGCACAGAGCCGCAGAGAAGCGCAGTCAGCTCCATGATGTGAAGTTACGCTCCTCTGATTGAGCTCGCTGTGTTTGTTTGTTTGTCTCATCCGGGTTCTGGCAGGAAGGCGGGGCTTCGCAGAAGTCTTAGCTCTTCGTAGCGTTCAAGCGCTATGATTGGCCAGAAGTCAGTGCGCGCGCCAGCTGAGCCTCTGCGCTGCACACTCAGCATGATGCGGTTTTTCAAGTAACCGTCATTTCATGAAGAAGAAGAAGAAGAAGAAGAAGAAGAAGAAGAAGAAGAAGAAGAAGAAGAAGAAGAAGCCCTGAAATAACACAAATATACACTAAGGGTTACTCCATACTGTTTCAATTTGAATCTACTTGTACCTAATATCGCCTATTTTACCTCAGGGTCTTCCAAAAAAGTTAAACAACAGCAATAATAATAATAATACAACCTTTTTTCTTTCTCTCTATCTCTCTCTCCTTTCCCGCCTCTTCTATCTCCTAAATGTCCTATAACTGCATGTCCACTAACATGTCAAATGTTTGCTTCAATAAGAAAAACAAAACACAATGACAAACACAACCTTAATGACGTATGTGTGTATTATGGGATGTGTTCATTTGTATTTGTTTTAGGTGTCAGATTGGTCCACTGTTTGCTTGTGAAAATAAAATAAAGCCCAAGGTGTCACTGAGCTCTTAAGCTCTTATGTATTCATCATAACAACAGAATAAAGCTCCTCTCACTTCATCCACATCTGCTGCCTGATTGCAGGACTGTGATCCACTTCAAATTAACCGTTAGGATGCAGAGGGAAATGTAAACATGGACCAATTAAGACAATCAATTCCATTCCATAATGGAGATAGAGAACTATACGTTTCAGCAATTTCACTCAGAATAAATAAAGTTTTATCTTATCTTATCTTATCTTGCCTTATCTTCTCTTGTTAACGCTTGATCTCTCTCATTCTTACCTTCAGTTTGGTGTGGTTTTGTCCTATAAATGTATGAAAGTAATCAGGCTTGCTGTGTACATAATATCAATATCACATTAATAGACTATTTACTTGTACAGAATATAGACACGGGGTCTTGTTTGAATCGGACAGAAAGAAGTTCATTAAATGTTTGCGTTCTGTTTTTCTTACTTGAAAGAAGAAGAGTGGCGCCGATAATAATAATAATAATAATAATAGTGAACACGTGTTGGGAGTAAAGGTTAAAGGTTTGTGACCTGTGTTTACGACAGCACTATGTCACCTGACGGCGGTGGACCACTCACATCCTTGTTGTCGGAGCACGGGTAGGAGAAACTTACGTACGCTGGCCGGACGTTCGTCCACTAACCAAGACGTCACTTCCGGAACCTAGCACGGAGCAAAATGACAACAGGGTTGTTTTCGTCAAGAAGAGCGATTCAGAGTTGCCATTAAAGGTTTGTGCCGCTGCGTTCGGAGGCTTCACGCGTGGGTCTGTGGCGAAATGTGATGAGTTAGCGGTGTCAGTGTGTTAGCTTGGTGCTCTGGTGCTCTATCTGTGCCTCCATGATGCTCAGTGATGCTCAGTGATGCTCAGTGGTGCTCTGCTCTCTGGATGCTGCTCTGTTATCGTGTTCCTGCAGCAGCTGCTTGTTTGCTATGTTGAGCTAACAGCTTAGCACCCTTAGCACCGTGTTTCATTCATTTACCTCTGTGTTGGTTTGTGTTTGGACAAAAGTCACAATTGAAGCTCTTTGTGTTGTGACCAAGAGTCAAAGCATCAAGCAGAAATCTAAACTTTCTTATTTGTAATTCCATTGTGTCCAAAGTTTCTGTATAACAATAGTGAATTAACCCTTCGCCTGAATAACTTCATGATGACAGAAGATCTGCTTGGCTGTTGAGTTTGAAGAGAAGCAGTATTTTTGTTTACATAAGTGTATCAACATAAAGCTAGAGCATGAATGAGAAACAACATCACTCAGTATTCACTTGAATAAAGCTAAACAGAGCAGCAGCATCATCACAGGTGTTGGGAAGGAAAAGATCAAATGTTATCAACGTGAACTTCACTCCCCATTTCAAAACGCTTCAAATAGAGTTTTGCATCTAAGCATAAATCTGTAATATTCTATCAAAGTCCTTTCCTGTCTCATCCTGTGTGAGTCTGTGATCCAGCTTATCACTGCTTCACCTTTGTGTTCCTTCAGTTATCCTGTATTTGACTCAGTCTGACCTTTAACCTTGTTGGTGTCACAGTATCAGGTGCTGCTGTTTGCTCTCCAAGTCTATCAAACAGCTGACAGAGAGATCTGTGGCCTGTATCCACACATCCACACAGCTACATAGACCTGCACGCCTGTAGTCAGCTGAATATTTAAGCTTTTTAGTTTATTGCCAGTAGATTCTGTAATAGTTGTGGGACTCCAGTCATTTCAGGACCTGGAATAAAGTAATCATTCTGCTGCTGAGACACAATTCAATTCAACTGTCCTTGTGTTGTTGTGTATCCGTGTTCTTCCTGACTTGGCCTCTCTCCCACGCGGCTCACAGGCAGAGGGGGAGCCGTTCAGAGGGAAGGAGCTATGGAGCTGCTGGAGAACACGGAGGGACGCACCTTTGTGGAGGTGATCAGTGAAAAGTACAGCCCAGACAACTTCCCTTACCGCCGAGGGCCCGGCATGGGAGTGGTGGTGGTGCCGACCGTTGCACCTCAAGGTTCACCCTTGAAAGGTGAGGAGCTGAGCAGGAACCGTGTCTTTAGTTCACCTGAATGATGCTCACGTCTCCATTCACCTCCACATTCACTTCACATCCCTGTCATCCTCTGTGATGATGAAGAAGCTATGAGGAGTTTCCTGATTATGGGATGTTTTTCTCTAAAATCTTTCCCTCAACCTGCTTGATCAGCTTGTGCATCACTTCCGTGCCGTCGTGATGCACAGGCACACTCAGATGATTAATCAGCAGCTTTCAGGAATGTCATTGACCTTATTTGGGCATGCCTTCACTTCCTCTCATTCCATCACACTAACTGATACTAATATAGGAACTACAGCAAGCTCTAAATCTCTGAATCCTAATGAGGTCTCCTTGGATACGTGAACAGAAAACGTGTATTCTGTATTCTCTGACACTTTGGCGTCTGTTGCTCCTCTAGAGTGAAGGTCTCACATGCTGGACACGTTGGCTCCCTGGTTCACAAATGAAATCCGTTTGCTTAAGAAACAAGGGGGAGTCCACTTTATGAACATTTTCATGATTTCAAAGCAGTGATTGACAGCTCTACTCCCAGTAGGACAGCAGCTTCAGATGTTGAATGAATGAAGGACCCTCTGTCCTTTCATTGGCCACCTCCTCTGAGCTAGTTTCCTCCTCCAAGCCCTCTACCTGCGTGCTTCCTCTCCTTGCCTGGTGCTTGAAGCCTCTCTGCTGTTACTAACCTCTGTTGAATGAACTCTTGCCCCCAGACCGTCTCAACCTCCCCAGTGTGCTGGTGTTGAATGGCTGTGGTATCACCAGGGCGGGAGAAGAGGCAGGGATCGCTGCCTTCTGCTCCCATGTCATGGAGCTGGACCTCTCCCATAACAAGCTGCAGGACTGGCAGGAGGTAACGCTTCTGAAGCTCAATGAGATGAATGGACAGACTGTGCTGTATATGTGGGCTACTGCACCTTGAAAAGGATTCATTAGTTTGGACTGTTGCTTTCCATTGCATCACTTTCTTTTTCAGATTAGTAAAATTGTGTCCAGCATCCCCAACCTGGTGTTCCTCAACCTGAGCTCCAACCCTCTGGCAGGCCTGGCCCTGGAGCCTCCCTGTGCTGAGGCCTTCTCCCGGATTCGGCGCCTGGTCCTTAATAACACCCAAGTGTCCTGGGACACCTTGCTGCTGCTCACTCAGCAGATGCCTGAGTAAGACACCTGCACCTCTGCTTCTCCATCTCGCTGGAGCTCCTTAGGGGGGGTTCAGGCTGACAGAAGCTTAGAAATGTGGATTTCAATCATGTGCCAAACTCCAGATTGTACTCATTTTCACCCCAAACACTGGGCTTTTCCGTCCACTCTCCCCTGTGTAGGTGGGCTCAGGTTGCAGAGACCAGCAGCCTTGGACACGTCCTCCAGCTGCTTGGGACATCCCAAGGCATGTCCTGGGCCCAATGGGATCTGTAATCCCTCCAGAGTATTCTGGATATGTCCCATTGTCTCCTCCCAGTTGGATGTCCCTGGATTAGATCAAATCCTGTTCCCAAACGGCTTCAGCTGACTCTGTTGTAGTCCCTACTGATGTCCAAGCTGCTCAGCCTTCCTGACTCCCTGTGTAGGAAACTAATTCTGTCCCAGATCTCCTTGTTTTGGTCTCTACTAACATGGATCTCCTGACTCTAAGTGAGGGTGGAGACTTTACCTTCAGGCTCATCCCAGCTGCTTCATGCTGCTTCATCACAAACACTGGCTCATGTTCTAAAGTGCCCCAAAAATACATCTAATCTATTAACCCATTCATACTATACCACAGTCAGATGATTCAGATGGCAAGTTTGATCAGATTCTACATTCATGTGGTAGTGAAGCACTTCCTGAAGCATCTGATTGATTTGCTATTTGAATCTATTGAAGTCCTGATCTATCTTCACTGGCTGGCTTTGGTCTGATCCACATCAGGATCTTAGGGTCCGCTGTAGATTTAAATTCTTATTTTCACGTGTCCCTATATGATGTATTACAGTTTCAATAGTTTGAAGTTTAGAATAGTGTTGAGTGGAGAGTTTTATCTACTGTACTTTGGGTTTCATTATAACACCTGAGGATCTATGGGGGGTGTGATTGATTGTTTGATATTGAAAGCTGAATTTCAGTGTTTCAGTGTTGTTCCCTAACGTGTGTGTGCTTCAGCCTCCTCAGTGCTTTCATCTGTGCTGTTCTGCAGGCTGGAGGAATTGTTCCTGTGCCTTAATCAGTACAGTCATGTGAGTGGCTCCAGCTTGGCTTGTCCCACCTTGCGTCTGCTTCATATCACTGACAACAGCCTCCAGGACTGGGCCGAGGTCCGCAAGTTCGGTTCTATGTTCCCCAGCTTGGACACACTCGTCATGTCCAACAACAACTTAGCCTCCATCCAGGACAGTAAGGACATCCTGCAACGACTCTTCCCCAAACTCCGCTACATCAATCTGCACAACTCAGGTGTGTGTGTGTGTGTGTGTGTGTGTGTGTGTGTGTGTGTGTGTGTGTGTGTGTGTGTGTGTGTGTGTGTGTGTGTGTGTGTGTGTGTGTGTGTGTGTGTGTGTGTGTGTGTGTGTGTGTGTGTGTGTGTGTGTGTGTGTGTGTGTCTTGATATGTTAAGTCTTCACACACTCTTTTTTTTCCTCCTATGACTTTGGACTTGAGTGTATTCCCCATCCACTCCCATGTGTTTTCAGGTCTGAACCAATGGGAGGACATTGAGAAGCTGAACTTCTTCCCTAAGCTGGAGGAGGTGCGGCTGCAGGGGATTCCTTTACTGCAGTCTTACACCAACGCAGAGCGCCGCAGCCTCATGATAGCACAGTGAGTCTCATTTGTGACATCATGTGGTTTCTCCATCTAGAGTCTGGTTTGCTGTGTAAAGTAGTGGTGTGTTCTTCTTCTTCCCTAACGTGAGCGTTACTCTCCTTATGAAGCACTGAGCACAGCTGGATTTCTGTTATTGTGCCGCTCTGTGCTGTCATTTCCCACAATGCAGCAGTTATGTGGAAAATCTATCCTACAGCATAATTTGAGCCTCCACACACACACACACACACACACACACACACACACACACATGCTCCACAGTCTGACTGCAGGGTTGCATCAGGCCAAGCTTCATCAGGCCAAGCTTCAGTTCAGTTCTGTCTACTTTGCTTTCTTAGTGTTAAATTGTCAATATGTCATTTTTAATAATCAGTTGAACACACATCTGATCATTTTAATGTGTGTGTGTGTGTGTGTGTCCTCCTCAGGCTTCCCTCTATCTCATTGCTTAATGGCAGTGTTGTGACCGACTGTGAGCGAGAAGATGCAGAGAGGTTCTTCATCCGTTACTACCTAGACTATCCTGAGGAGGAGCTGCCTTACAGGTGTGCTGCACTTTACATACTCTACGTGTGTGTGTGTGTGTGTGTGTGTGTGTGTGTGTGTGTGTGTGTGTGTGTGTGTGTGTGTGTGTGTGTGTGTGTGTGTGTGTGTGTGTGTGTGTGTGTGTGTGTGTGTGTGTGTGTGTGTGTGTGTGTTAAAGACCTGACACACACCTCTTTTTCACTACAGATATCATTCCCTGGTAACAAAGTATGGGAAGCTTGAACCACTTGCTGAGATTGACCTCCGACCTCGCTGCTGTGCCCAGGTGGAGGTACATTGTGAAGGAAAAGTGGAACAGGTCTGACTAATCCCTCACTAACTAACTAACTAACTAACTCAGACTAGTTATTCTGACTCATTATGATAAACAGCTTTAAAGTTATATCACTGATATGTTCCTGAGCTCTCTCTCTCTCTCTCTCTCTCTCTCTCTCTCTCTCTCTCTCTCTCTCTCACTCTCTCTCTCTCTCTCTCTGTGTTTCTGTCAGGTGAACATACGATTGGACCAGACGGTAGCCGAGCTGAAGAAGCGTCTGACTAATGTTGTCCAGCTGGCCTCTAACAACATGAGGCTCTATTACATCACCAAGTGCACCGCTTTTGGTCCAGAAGAGATGAAGTACAACACCCGGGCTCTGCACTCCTACAGCATCCAGGACGGTGACGAGCTGCTGGTGGTGCCCAAGACCAAATGACCCGGCTGACACACACACACACACGCACACACACACACACACACACACACACACACACACACACACACAGCTGGAGGATCAGAGCTTATAAGTGTTGGGTTGATTGATTGAATGACTACATGGATTATTTGTTGATTGGTTAAGTGACATTATGAAGATGCCAGATGAAGGTGATGAATGTCGTCATGGAGCTCCAGCAGGATGATGATGGTGATGATGATGATGATGATGATGATGTGAGGCTTTGGCCATATTTGTTTCTTTATGATCAAGCTTTGTCACAATAGCAAAGTGGAACATGCAGCCACCCACCCCCCCCCCCCCCTCCATGTCCCACAGCCCTGATCAGCTGTCAGGCAGCTCTGGAGCTTAGAGTGCTGCTCTGACTGACAGCACATCATCACACAGAGCAGGACTTGTTAGAGGACTGTTCAATGCAAAGTCAGGCTTCTATCTGTCAGCCTCGTATCTGAAGAATCTAAAGGCTCAGGCTTGTTCTGCTGTCCGTCCCTCACTATAACAGAACTCCTCTATAGATCTCTATTCTTCACACCTGTTCAGCAGAGAGGCTGAACTTTAACTCAGTGGCAGACAGAAGCATAATGTAATTCTTTAAAGGGCTGCAGTTGCCCTTGCAGTTTCTGGAATTAATTAACTGAAGTGGAGATGAATGAAGCAGTTTGTGGGCAGGACGCTCTTTAAAGTGTCTCCAGCACGACTTCACTCAAGAGCTGAACGCTGGGCAATGCACATCACTAATGGATGTAAGAGTGTAAGGATGACAGGTGAGGATTCCTCTGATGCTGACCTGTCTGTCCAAAAACACACACACACACACACACACACACACACACACACACACACACACACACACACACGCCTGCACGCCTGCATTCACACTTGGCACACATAGCTGTCATGTTAAGTGCTGCCACTTACAGGCAGCATCTGGCCGTGTTCTAATTATATCTGCTGCTGGCCTTGACCACAGTGTTAGAGAAAGGACACACACACACACACACACACACACAGGGACCCAGAGAAAGAGAAACTGATCCCATTGTATGTATTTGAAGCAGGTAAAGCTTTTTGTCCATATGAATCAGCAGCACTGATCTTCTTACTGCTGAATGTTGTAGTTGTAGTGGGAGCAGGATCAAGCATCGCCCGGCTCCCTCAGACACGCCGCCATGCTTGTGTGTGTGTAGATTGGAGAGGAATATTACTGTCATGCAATCCAAACACAGAATATTGCTTCAGAACTTAACCAGGGTTGCATCAACAATTGTCTGATGCACTGTAAAGAATCCTTTATAGCCATGCTGGTGTGTTAGATCAGACGCTCCAGAGTCTACAGAGTCTTTTATTTTTAGAGCTATATAAGAAGTAAAGGCCCTTAGTGAAGGCAGAGATGGGATGCGTGTGTATTCACATGTGCATCAATAACTCCTCTCATGTCCTTCATCTGGTAGAAGGTCTTACATTTAAACTTCACTTCATTCTGCACAGAAATGCTTCGCTTCCACCAAAGACGGCTCCAGATGTAAACGTGTATGTGGGCTATAATCTATGTTGTTGTCTCTATTTATCCACCTTGTATAGCAGAAGTCCCAGTCATGTTTCCAGTAGCAACCAATTCAAGCAGAAGCAGGAGTGTGTGCTACATGCAGGGTTCTACCGGGACATATTATGGGATATTCTTCACTTTCTCCCCTCTACAGTTGTCAGTATTTACACCAGGTGGAGGCTTCAGTATCTTCTCCTCTAACTGCTGTCATGCAGTTTAGTGTATATAGCAGCTAAACTTGAATATTTTGAAGAAACATACCGATACAGGATGGAAGAGAAAAGAGAGTAAAGTCATCTTATTGGCAGGTTTTTCCACTTTGCCCATCTCAGTGTTTGCAGCTTCATCCAGAGGCAGCAGAGCTCAGGCCGGAGCCTCTGCACCGCCTGCTCCTCAGTGTGACCTGTGTTTGAACATGTATGTAGTGTATCCAGTGGTGAAGGTTTAATGGTATGCATGTCCTTTATTTGTAAGGAAGTGATCTCTATGCCTGTGGTGTGATGATGCGTTCATGTGCTCCAGTTCACATCAGGATCACTCTGACAGGTTTACACTCATTATGGGATTTCTTCCTCTCTTTTTTTTTTTAATTGAAACACTTGAAACCCTTTGAAGAGCTCCAGAAGTGTACTGAGGAGTTCAGTCATGTAAGTGGAACCACAGGCCCAATAAAAGTCTTCTCATAGTTGGAGTGCATTGTGATCAGAGCTCAGGTCCTCATTCTTCACTGATCAGCTGATTCTTTATAAACATGCCTGCATGTGCTGCTGCTGCTTCCTGTGCTTCATTTATGATCATTCAGAACTTTAGTTTGGGGAATAACTCCATATAGACAGAAAACAGGGAGATAGGCTTGCTTTACATTCAATTCTTTCTAACCCATGAAGTCATTCTAGGCTCCCCAAAGGCAGCTGGAGAAAGAATCAGAGAGAAAGAGAAAAGTGAGCTCAACCTTCTGCAAACTCTATTTATTCATGTTAGATTCATGTTCAAGTATTTGAGACATCTGAATTTATTTTGCTGGGGTAAACACACACACACAGACACAGACACAGACACAGACACATATGTTCGTCCTCTACATCTGTAAATTGGACCGTTCATTATTTATTTATTATTTATTTATTTATGATCCTTATGGCATTTCTCTTATCTCTCCTCTTGTTTTTGTTCTGCAGGGTAATAAAGTTTCCTCTCTTCTCCTAAACTAAACGTCTCCGTTTCATTTCAGATACCTAATCTCCGTTTTCCCCGTGAAGCCTAAATGCGACATTTTAATGAAAGAAACTTGTGCTGTTTACGTTCGTCACCATGGCGCCGCCGTCAGGGGGCGTTCCCCTGATGACGCAACCCGAGCTGTGCACCAATCGGAACCGGGTTCTTTGAGCGGACCGTGTTGTTATTAAAGAATCGTCACCACAGCGCAGAGGAATAAAAGAGGTGACTGAACTCTAACGGGCTCCATTAAAGGCTCCAATTCAACCAGAACCATCCGAGTCCGGTCCAGGGTTCGGGTCCAGTTCGGCCCAGAGGCACAGTTTGGTGGCATTCTGCTGCCATTTCTGCTCGGGATGTTCACCCTCAGTGAGCGGTGAGTGATGCGCTGTACTCCATCATAGATCTGTGTGTGTGTGTGTGTGTGTGTGTGTGTGTGTGTGTGTGTGTGTGTGTGTGTGTGTGTGTGTGTGTGTGTGTGTGTGTGTGTGTGTGTGTGTGTGTATGCGGACACAAACAACACAAAGTTAGATCAAACTCATGAATATAAAGCTGTTAATCCCCCGTGTTTACCGGAGCGGCGCGGTGTTGTTGGACTATTATCGGGTTAATGATGGAGCTAAGTGTTACACACAGCTAGCTAGCTGTGCGCTACATAGAGCCCACATACATGACGTAAAGTGTTCATATGAACTTCATGCTTCACTCAGTGACTCATGGAGCGGCTGGAGGACCGAGCGGCTCGGTTCGGTATGTGTGTGTGTGTGTGTGTCTCTGTGGTCTCCGCCCCCTTCAGGTCTCAGTTAGCAGCAGCAGCGTCACTCACATGTGCTGAGGATGATCAGAACATACAAACCAGAAGGAAACATGTTTATACACACACTAACGACTCCATCAGACTCAGCTCCGGTGCCTCCGGTGCCTTCAGTGTCATTCCATCCTGTAACGTTATCCTCCTCCTCCTCCTCCCCCTCCTCCTCCTTCCTCCTCCTCCTCTTCCTCTCAGCACCAGCCCGGGTCCATTAGCCTCCTGCCTCAGCACTCAGCTCTCCATCTTACTACAGGCATGTTTACTAGAGATCCACACAGCTGAGGGGAAAGAATACAGGACTGATTCACATACATGTGTACACATGTAGTCTGTACATATAAACTAATACAGTACATGTTTATTTTCATGTGTGTATTCACTTTGTTCTTAAAGTATTAATACCTCTGTTATTACATGTTGTTGTTGTTGTTGTTGTTGTTGTTGTTGTGTTGCAGTCTTATTCCAAAACAGATTCATGTTCCCTCATACTTCTACACCCAATACTCCAGAAAGATAAATCAAAAACAGAATTTTAGAATTTTTGCAGATGTATTGAAAAGTAGAAACAGAAATAGAACTCTGACAGAAGAATCCAGAGCTTCACTTAGGCAGGGATGTGTGTGTGTGTGTGTGTGTGTGTGTGTGTCAGTCTCTCCCTCCTCCCACCTGCAGGTCAGCAGTGTGTCACAGGATCAACATGGAGACTGAGCAGTGTCACTTTGACACATAGAGGACAGGGAAAGCTTTCATGTGTCATGTTCAGAAGGAACAGGAACATGAAACACACACACACACACACACACACACACACCACTGACCACTTTGTCCTACTGCTCTGTATTTAAGTATCAACAGAGAAATGAACACATTGGACTCAAAGTAAATAAATAAATAAATGTGTGAGGGGAAATTAGAAAAAAATGGAAATGTGGAAATGAACTGAGGAGGGGGAATATTTAGATGGAGCTTATGTTAGTATCTTTACTAATGCACATTTGTGGCGGTAGGAGAGTTTCTGTTGCATCACATGTATGTAGGGCTGTGTGTAGCGTGTAGGGCTGCGTGTAGCGTGTAGGGGGGCTGCGTGTGACACATTGTGGCCTGATTGATGGTCTGGATTGTAGGACTCAGTCTCCAGTCTTGTTGTCTCCATTCTTGGGGTGAACCTGCAGCTTGCTAAGTCCTAACTCTAGTCCTTTAAGACTAGCAGGAGGACTGGAATGCCCACCAAGTGCTGAGTGACCTGCAGAGGTCAGAGGCATCTGCTATATTTACTGGCTGTGTAACTTGATCTGTGGCATGTTGGAGCGAGCGAGCGCTGTGCTCATACTATCTTCTCACATTCAGGGGGGCCACAGCCTCCCAGCAGCCTCGGCCCCATCACTCTCAGTCCACTCAGAACTACAAGGGTGAGCCTCTTACACATCAACTTTACTGCCACTTCTCCTTCCTTTCTCTTCTTCTAGCTCGGAGCTTCAGTGTGTTTGTCAGCTGGAGGCCATGTTTCCTCTGCTGTGCTTTGATGGGTGGACTACATTAGTTTAGTTTCATCATAAATATTTCTGGCTCAACTGGAGGACTTGAGCAGTGTGTTTCAGAGTGCAGCATGTGTCTGATCTGTGTGTGTGTGTGTGTGTGTGTAGGGTTTGTGATGGAACATTGTGGCTTCATGGAGGAGCTGAACAGTAATGAGTTCATGTGTGAGCGTTCTCTCTCTCTCTGTCATTAGATGATAGGAGCTGAAGGAAGCGCCTCACTCTGTAACAGTAATCCAGAGAATGTGTGGAGCGGTGGCCTGAATGCTTCCTTGGCCTGATTTGGGCTGAGGCTGCCTGCTGTAAAGACTGTTTGCTTAGCAACAGCACAGCACAAAGCCAGGAGCTGTTGATCCATGTTGTCACGTAGAAACCCGCCGGCCCAGCTCCATTATTCAGACTTCATCTCCTCACTTCAAACTCATTTTCTCTATCCAGGCTTTGTGTGTGTGTGCTGTAGCTTGTGTTTGTGTTGTGATGCTTACATGTTACATTTCTGTGTGTTTCCTCAGGGGTGATCAGTGACAGAGCCAGTGTGTGTGTGTGCACTGTGCTTTAGGTACAGGTGGATGAGCTGCTTCATCTTCATCACTGTGGGCAGGGTCTAACACACACCACTGTACACACAGCAGGTAATACCTTTATGTATGAGTACACACACGCACGCACACGCACGCACACGCACACGCACACGCACACGCACACACACACACACAAACACACACACCACTGTACACACAGCAGGTAATACCTTTATGTGTGAGTACACACACACATACACACACACGCGCACGCACACACACACACACACACACACCACTGTACACACAGCAGGTAATACCTTTATGTATGAGTACACACACACACACGCGCACACACACACACACACACACACACACACACACACACACACACACACACACACACACACACACACACACACAGAACTGCAGCCTTGCTGCCTCATTCATTCCCTCCTGTCTCCACCTGAGAGAGACTTAACTGCTATTTCTCCTCATTTTCATGTCAAGCAATCTTTTCATAAAACACAGAGACACAACCCATCTGAACCTTATTCCAGGAGGAACGTCTTCTATCTCTCCTGCCCCTGCTTGATGCAGTCAGCAGCTGGCCTGGAGGCTCTGAGGCCTGAAGGAGCTCGTCTCCTCTCAGCTCTTAGGGTTTTACTCTTGATTTGACTTGTTGTTGTTTACATGTTGTTTATGTTGTTTCTTCTGACGGTATGGGCAATCATTTGGTTTATGCATCCTGAACCAGGATCACTACATTTAATAATCCATCTGTCACTCTCAGGGACCTTCATCAAAGTGACGCCTTTAATGCAGCTGGCATACAAATCTGTATACATTTAAATGAATGAGTAATGAAGTGACAAAGTTAACACTGCAGTCTGTCAGATGAAGGTGTGAGGAGCCATCAGCTCCAGGCTCAGCTCAGCTCCAGGCTCAGCTCCAGCCTCAGCTCCAGGATCAGCTCAGCTCCAGGCTCAGCTCCAGCCTCAGCTCCAGGCTCGCCTCAGCTCCAGGCTCAGCTCAGCTCCAAGCTCAGCTCCAGGCTCAGCTCCAGCCTCAGCTCCAAGCTCAGCTCCAGGCTCAGCTCAGCTCCAGGCTCAGCTCAGCTCCAGTCTCAGTCTCAGTCTCAGTCTCAGCTCCAGGCTCAGCTCAGCTCAGCTCAAGGCTCAGTCTCAGTCTCAGTCTCAGCTCCAGGCTCAGCTCAGCTCCAGGCTCAGGCTCAGTCTCAGTCTCAGTCTCAGTCTCAGCTCCAGGCTCAGTGCTGTGATGTTAGTGATCTCTAAACTCCTCTGCCTGCACAGAGATCACAATGTCTCACCCCAGCGCTCAGTTACCAGAGTTACCTTCTCAGAAGATGAGGCTAAATTTAGCACCACTGAAGCCATCAAAACAGAGAGTAAAGACAACAACAGGCCCACTCTGTTGTTGTTGTGTGACAGCCAGAGTGTTAACAGTGTGAATGTGTAACTTCAGCGTATTGAAGCAGCTCTGGCTTCTCTATAAAGACATGAGCCAGCATCTTCAGACTCATATCCACTCTGGAGAGAGAGAGAGAGAGAGAGAGAGAGAGAGGGAGAGGGAGAGGGAGAGAGAGAGGGGGAAGAGGCTGTGTTAGTGTGGGACAGAAGGCCCACACACATGAGGTTAGCATGTATCTGTGCTGGTGTGGATGCAGTGAGTATTACAGCTCAGATTGCTTTAGTTTCTTCATTCAAATGCTCTGAGAGGAATCAGAACCAGGATCAGGTTTAATAAGCCAGACCCCAGTCCGAATGGATCAACCATCCACAGCTCCACTCCACCAGACAGAGTCCCAGAGTGGAGCAGGTGACAGATTCCAGAGCAGCAGAGCAGAGGTGTCATTGTGGCCTCACAGACCTCAGGATCTCTTATCTGCTTACATGTCAGGTTATAAATAAGCATGAGGCCACCGCTCACACAGCCCCTCACAACATTCATGTGAGTGGTTCTGTTCTGACACAGCTGCGGAGATCAGGCACAACATTGGGTTACTTCTGATTTCTTAATCTGTTCTATTCTACGGGTTTGAACCCAGGAACTGGACTTTGAAGAGAGAACCTCAGTCTGGAAACTGCACTCTCACTCACTCTCTCTCTCTCTGTCTCTCTCTCTCTCTCTCTCTCTCTCTCTTTCTCTGTCTCTCTCTCTCTCTCTCTCTCTCTCTGTCTCTCTCTCTCTCTCTCTGTGTGAGTGTGTGTTGATCACAGTAGAGTCTTGGTCAGTTAGCTCCATGCTGTTATCAGGAGGCCAGAGTCAGAGAGTGTGTGGCAGCTTGTGTCTCCAGCTGTGGTTGAGCTTCATCTCACTGTGATGTCACTCAGCAGTTGTTAACTTGTGACATGCTGTACTGCACCATTATGGTGTTATTACCATGACAACCGTGAAAACACAAGACAGGGGACGGGCCGGCCCGTTCTCTGATGACCTCTGTCTGGACCTCACTGTATAAAGAGTGAGGTTCATATTTATCACTACAGTCTCATTACTGTCACATCATCCTCATGGTAATGTTGCTTGTCAAACTGTATGCTCATGATTCTTGTTGACAAACTGAACGCGGCTCCAGCTCTTAGCTTAGCCTCCTCCAGATCAATACGCTGAATTATTGATACATCTGTGGTCAGAGAAGGAGAAAGACCGATGGGCAGAGAGAGAAAGCAAGAGACCCACAGGGAGGGAGAACGAGACTGAGGAGAGAGAGAGAGAGAGAGAGAGAGAGGGAGAGAGAGAGAGAGAGAGAGAGAGAGAGAGAGAGAGAGAGAGAGAGAGAGAGGGAGAGAGAGAGAGAGAGAGAGAGACTGAGAGAAAGAGAGAGAGAGAGAGAGAGAGAGAGGGAGAGGGAGAGAGAGGGAGAGAGAGACTGAGGAGAGAGAGAGGGGGGGAGAGAGAGAGAGAGACTGAGAGACTGAGAGAGAGAGAGAGAGAGAGAGAAAGAGAGAGAGAGAGAGAGAGAGAGAGAGAGAGAGAGAGGGAGAGAGAGAGAGGGAGAGAGAGAGAGAGAGAGAGAGAGAGACATACACACAGAGCAGGAAAAGAGGGAATGTAGCAGAGAGATGTGTTGAAGAAATCGGAGCCTCCTCTGAACTCAACACGCCTCAGCCATGGCAGAGATGTTTATTTATTCAGGCACTGCTGAGCCTGGTGAACAAGAGACTATGTGACTCTCACCACAGGAACACACACACACACACACACACACACACACACACAGGCACCAGCTCCCTCAGCCTGGATCAGGACCAGGACACTGAGCTCTGCTGTGAGAGGGGAGAACACATCAGAAGGTTTCTATAAGAGGCCAGCAGCATCTCTGTGACTCAGTGAACACACAGCTCATAGGCTCACACTCTAACAGAACTGTGTGTGTGTGTGTGTGTGTGTGCCTCACTTGAACTGGCACCAAGATGGGACGGCAAAAACATGAAAGCAGGATATTAGAAATATATTTATCAGCTGACCGTCCTCAGATGGAGAAGCTGATGCTGAGCTTCACACACACACACACACACACACACACACACACACACACACTGATTTAGTCTCTTGAAGCGTGTCTTGACTGTTAGCTTGATGCTGATGGCTCCACACTGATCTGTTGTGTGTTGTGTGTTGTGTGTTGTGTCTCAGTCGATGCAGTCTTCCAGAGGCTCCCTGTGGCTGAGAGACCAGCAGAAGCAGCACCATGTCCCGCATCTCCTCCAACGCCAAGCGCTACGCTGGCTCCTCCTCCTACAGCAGCCACTACACCTCCTACGGCTCCTCCCTGACCCCGGGCATCAGCTCCTACTCTGACCGAGAGAGGCTGTCCTCCTACAAGTCCCCCACTTCACCTCCCACGTCTTTAGGTTACTCCTCCAGCTACCTGAGCAGCTCCGCCGCTCGCAGCCGCAACTACAGCACTTCCTCCGACCCCGACCGCGGCCGGGGTCGCACCGTCCCGTGCACCGACATCCTCGGAAGCAGCGGGGGCCGGCGCAGCGAGAGCCTCAGCCGGACCTCTGTGAAGAGCTACGGCGGGTCAGGGCTGAGCGGGGGGTCGGCCTACGGCGGCTACAGCTCCTTCACCTCCTGCTCCGCCCGGCCCAGCTACCTCTCCTCCTCCTCCTCCTCCTCACCGGTGTCCTCCATATCACTCAGCCAACGCAAATCTGTATCCCAGAGTGACCTGAGCAGGGACCTGGCCTCTCTGGGCCTGTCTCACTCCTCCTCGTCTTCCTCCACACCCTCCTCTTCCAGCAGTGCCCTGAGGAACTACCGCAGTAGGACCAGCGATGTGGCGGACTCCTACGTCACCGGTTCCCGTCTTGACTACTCGGGCGTATCTCGGAGTTCTACTCAGGAGGCCCTCTCACGTAACTCCTCCCAGAAGGCCCTCAGTAGCAGCAGGAAAAGCTTCAGCTCCTCCTCCTGGGAGCGGAGTAGTAACGGGCGGTCCGACTCCCCCACCAGAGACTCCACGGTAAGAAACCTCTCCTCTCTCCTCTGTCCTAACTCTCACTGTCTGCTCTCCTGCTCTGATGTGACCTCTGTCTCCAAACCAAACATCATGGGCCTCCTCTCTCTGCTGTGTGGGGTTAGCTGTCTGAACCAATAGGGGGAGCTGTTCTACAGGTTAAAGGACTCCATGTGTCCATACATACTCCATACCATACTCCATCAATCTTAATACTGACAGTCTGTCTTATTTTCTTGTGTAACAAACAACAAAGTGGACATCTTGACTGCAGTGTGTGAGTGACACACAGTGGCCTTGTTGTGTTGTAAACTCATTGTTGGGATGACATAGATAACTACATCATAATAATAGAGTGTTTATTGAAATAATGATTCAAATTCACAAGCAAGCTAACCTGGAATTTGTTTTTGATCAAATCTGAATAAGTGACCTGATAATAACACCAGGAGCTGCACGGGTGTAGATGTGCTCCTGATGGAGGCTCTGTCTCCATGCTGCCTGTAGAGCACTGAGCTCCTGCTTCACTGAGCTCCTGCTTCACTGAGCTCCTGCTTCACTGAGCTCCTGCTTCACTGAGCTCCTGCTTCACTGAGCTCCTGCTTCTCTGAGCTCCTGCTTCACTGAGCTCCTGCTTCACCGAGCTCCTGCTTCACTGAGCTCCTGCTTCACTGAGCTCCTGCTTCACTGAGCTCCTGCTTCACTGAGCTCCTGCTTCACTGAGCTCCATGAAAGCTTCACAAACACTGAGTGGAGTTTTGGCTGCAGCCAGGTTTCTCTGTGGGAGACACAGCCTGGACTCAAACACTCAGAGCTGGATTATGGATCTCTACCAAACAAACCGTGTTACCTAACAGCAGCAGAGCAGCCAACACACACACACACACACACACACACACACACACACTCACACACATGCTCAACAATGCCACTATGCTGGCAACAATGTGCTTCATGGCCGTGCATGAAAACACAGCTTAGTACCAAAGAGGACGGGGAATGTAGCCCCGCCCACAAGCTGGCCGGTCCTGAAAAGCTGGGCTGAATCTGGCCTCCCTTACCTTACCTTACCTTACCTTACCTTAGCTGGAGAGCGGTGTGTGTTTGGGGGTCGTGGTAGGCTGCTGGGTTTGGGGGTGTGTTTGTTTACCTTAATGCTGCTTCAGGGGGGAGGAAGCAGGGTGAGGGGAGGCTGGGGTCAGAGGTAATGGGGGAGGTCTGGGGTGATGGGGGTGAGTTTCAGCCCCTCCCCCCCTCACACATACCTAGATTGTACAGTTGGACATAATGTTTACTTCCATTTGTTTGTGAGTGACTCTGGTGTCACACATGAGGATGATGAAGGCTCTCTCTTGAAATAGCTCTGGTTAGGTTAGCTAAAAACAATCCTGCTGCTTTGTGGAGAGCTGACACAGGAACAGCAGCTCCTTCTGCCCTGCAGGGACATCATGAGCTCCACCCAGAGTTAGGGACTTAAGAGGGGCCGCTAAGTCTAAAGATCAGCAGGAACACCGAGGCGTCTTCAGAGCTCAGATGCACAGATGCAGCTTTAGATGATACCTGTTCCTCTAGCTTCTCCTTTATGTAGGGTCAAAGATCTGACCTGCTGATCAAAGTATAAACATGAGGAAGTATAAAAGGGAAGGAAGAACGATGTTGTTGGTGTTTAGACTGGTTGTAAGGCTGTTACAAGGTGGTTACTCTGGGTTACTCTGGGTTACTCTGGGTTACTCCGGGTTACTCCGGGTTACTCCAGGTTACTCTGGGTTACTCCGGGTTACTCCAGGTTACTCTGGGTTACTCTGGGTTACTCCGGGTTACTCCGGGTTACTCTGGGTTACTCTGGGTTACTCCAGGTTACTCTGGGTTACTCTGGGTTACTCTGGGTTACTCTGGCTTTGTTAGTGGCGGTGGTTCAGACTTCAGGTGTTCCTTCAGGAGAGTGTGCTTGTCTCACACACCTGTGCTGGTCTGAGGTGGCTCACCTTGCAGGGCCATGGGAGGAGAGGCAGTCCAGTGCCCCCTGCTGGCTGAAAGGCTGCCTGCACACTGAGTCACTGAGCCACACACAGAAGACCACTGACCACAGATACAACCATGAGCTGGAGCCTGCAGCTGGTCAGCCGTCTGTCTGCACACACACACACACTGACTGACTGACTGTTGTCATGCACCCCCAGATGACATCATTCAATATTTCTCATATTTATATCACTTATATATTTCACAACACAATGAATTTGTTATAAAACAACCTAACAACCTTCTGTTCTCTAATCAATCACTTCAGTCCTCAGACCCTCAGCTGTGTGTGTGTGTGTGTGTGTGTGTGTGTGTGTGTGTGTGTGTGTGTGTGTGTGTGTGTGTTTCATCCTCTGATCACACCTGACCTCCTGTCAGATCAGCTGGGTGATGACTCCTCACTTGTGTGTGTGTGTGTGTGTGTGTGTGTGTGTGTGTGTGTGTTATCACATTACGATTTCTTGTGACCTGAAGTTCTTTTATCTACCTTTGTTGAACACACTTATTGGAAGTCGCTTTGGATAAAAGCGTCTGCTAAATGACCCTAATGTAATGTAATGTAATGTGTGTGTGTGTGTGTGTGTGTGTGTGTGTGCGTGTGTGTGTGTGTCTCATCAAACAGCAGCACATCT
>NW_027466981.1:482500-520000 GCF_046128005.1 Genypterus blacodes
ATCTCCATTTAGGAGCCCATGAGCCCCCTGACTGTGTGTGTGTGTGTGTGTGTGCAGACCTGTTTGTAGGCCAGCTGAAGAGCTCTCTGACCTGCAGTCACTGTGGCTCCTGCTCCACCGTCTTTGATCCTTTCTGGGATCTCTCTCTGCCCATCGCTAAGGTAGAGGAACACACACACACACACACACACACACACACACACACACGTAGAGAGACACCTGTGGACATCATTACACACAGATGATAACACAGACAGGTGACGTCGTGATGATTGGAGGTGAAAGTCTCCTCTCCTCTCTGATGGCCTCCAGCTGATTGATCTAAACACAAGCTGTGTTGTTCTGCTCTCATGCATGTTGTGTGCTCACACACACACATGTGCTGGCCTGTATGTGTGCTAATGTCAACACACATGTCCCTCTGCTCTCAGAAGGGCTACAGTGAGGTGAGTCTGATGGACTGCATGAGGCTTTTCACCAAAGAAGACGTCCTGGATGGAGACGAGAAGCCTGTGAGTGTCCAACACACACACGCTGCTTTGATAGGATGAAGGACAGGAGCTCTGAGTAAGGCCAGTAGATGTAGATGTCCCTCATGTGTGTGTGTTTGTGTGTCTGCAGACGTGCTACAAGTGTAAAGCCAGACGGAGATGTACTAAGAAGTTCACAGTACAAAAGTTCCCCAAGATCCTAGTGCTTCGTATCCTTTCCTCTGTGAGACAAAGTGTGTGTTTGTGTGTAAAGTGTGTGAAGAGGAGCCTCACCATGCAGCCTCTCACTGTTTAGATACTGTTTATGTTCCTTAACTCCTGTCCAGACCTGAAACGTTTCTCTGAAGCCCGTAGATCCAGCAAACTGTCCACCTTTGTTAACTTCCCTATCAAGGATCTGGACCTGCGGGAGTTTGCCTCTGAAAACAGCAGTGAGTGTTCAGAGAGCAGATCAATCATCCCCTTATTCCATGGGGACCCTGGTGCTTATATGTGCTTCTATCCTGTCTCTCTTCCTGTTCCTCCACAGTAAATGCCGTCTACAACCTGTACGCCGTGTCTAACCACTCAGGCACCACCATGGGGGGTCACTACACCGCCTACTGCTGCAACCCCAGCTCAGGAGAATGGTTCACCTTCAACGACTCCAGGTGGGTTCAAGAGAGGCAGCTGTCAGAAACAGGAGAGAGCTGAAGGGCACAGACACACACACACACACACACACACACACACTAACCACAGGAGAGGGAGTGTTTAATATCAGCCTTATGCTTTTAGATTTTAAAAATGAACCTCCTATTCCACAAACTAACAACAAAGGCAAGCTGGTATGATCTTTCACAAACCCCAGTGCATGCTGGGAGACTCACCAAGGTGCTGCAGCTGCTTTAGATGTTTTTTTATGTAAAACACAATGCAGCTTAATGAAAGAGAGATGACATTCTTTGGGCTTTCCAGAGGTTAGTGTTGCCGTTGAGCTGTGGTGGATAGGTGTTCAGTGAGCGTCCACTCGCTCTCCTGCAGCTCACGACCTGACTGACTGACTGACTGACTGCAGGTCTCAGTGCCGTGCAGTAGCTCCGTGTCCTCACCTGTCTCCATGTGCTCCGTCCTCTCCACAGAGTAATGCCAATGTCCTCCAGCCAAGTGCGCAGCAGCGACGCCTACGTCTTGTTCTATCAGCTGGCTTCTTCTTCATGAACCTGAGACCTCCTGGAGAACAAACATCAGGCCATGACAGCACAGTGACCAGGAGATCAATGGATTGATCCAGGCTCTCTGTGGACTTGTATTTGAATGTATCACGCACACACACAAACACACATGTAGACACGCACTCCTGCTTCTCTCCACAGGGGGAGCTAGAGAGGAAGTGGAGCAGCGTGTTAGAGCCCGTTGGAATGTGGTGGATCCGTTCCTTCCTCCTCTCTCTGTCCCCAGTGTGGTGCACCTCCTCTCTGTCTGTGTGTGTGTGTGTGTGTGTGTGTGTGTGTGTGTTGGGGTGGGGCTGACACAACGCAATAATGACATCATGAAGGATCAATGGGTCGATCAGTCCCTTCTATGCACTACATATCAGAGCAGCGCCTTCATTTTGAATCTCTGCCTTCTTGTTTGCTTCCAACCATGAACGTAACGGCTCAGCTGCCACAACGTTTGACTTCTTTGTTTTGTAGTGGGTTTTTTTTTTAATCAGGGCATCAGCAGCATCAGTATTGTCATGGTTACGGCTCAGTAGAGTGTGATGGCAGCAGATGTAGTCATGGTTCCTCAGACTCTCCCTCCCGGCTCCGTGACGGCTCAGACACACACACTTTGATCTCAGACTGTGTGGATGTATGAATGAATGAATGAAGTGCAGATCTACTATGGGTTCATAAACTCCATGAGTCCAGGGGCGCTCAGCAGAATGCATACCTCCGCCAAACCATCACTCCTCCAATAATGACTCCGCCTCTCAATGAGGAAATGTTACCTGATGTTTAGAATCAGCTGGGAGTGCCAGGATGTCCACATGTCCACAGGTCCACAGGTCCTCATGTCCTCATGTCCACATGTCCACCAGGTGTTGCTTCTGTAGACTGACTGACTCATCAGATACAGCAAGAATAAGCCACACCCACTCACCTTTGGTAGCCAACTATAGCAAAAGGAGCAGAAACACATCCAGACATTCTGCATGCAAGACAATTGACCCAAAATGTTCAGAGATTAGAGACACAGTTTAGTAAACAGCTCAAAATGTGAGTGAAGGTTCTGAAGGTCCTGGTGTCCATGGAGAGTTCATCTGAGGAGACTGGACCTGCTGGTGAAGGCTTGAAGATGTTTCACCTCATCTGAAAGGCTTCAGCTACAGAACCATGAAGAACTTCAGTCCAGTTCCCTCAAATGATCCTTTCCTTGTAAGTGGGCGTGGCCTTAAGGACTCCAGGAGAAGAAGGAATCTTGACTTTATGACTCCAAAGGTTCCTGTGGTGATGAAGCTGCTCCATCAGATCTGCTGGTCCCAGATATGTCATGGTTCTTCTCTGGTTCTGGTCCCATTCAGTTCCTAACTCTCCCAGTGGTCCTGCTGACACACACACACACACACACACACAGCTGATCCCCTTGGCGGAGGTCAAAGTGTGGGTTTTTGCAATGAGGTCTTTTTTCCTCTTCTTTCATGTGATTGATCAACATGGAGAGAAAGTTTTAAAGAGAACTATATCTGTCTATTTTTATATCCTGATGCAATCTAGAGAATGTTATTAAACGGTGCTGAACTTTGACCCCTAACTGATCTCACTTTCTGTAACAGGTTTAAAAGAGAAAAGAGTTGTTATTTATTCTTCCAGGTGATCATGTGATGAATCTGAAATATATATGAATAAAACTCTACTAAAGATTTCACCTGTTTACTTTGTATCTTTGTCTTTCATCTACAGCACATAAACAGTATAAATAAATATAAACAGTATATATGTGTAACTGCTTGTGTTCATATTTGGGAGGTTTCCTAATCTTTATGGTGAAGTAATGGAATAATGTATAAAATGAAAATCCTCCTCCTCTTCCTCCTCCTGTCCTTTCTGATCTGTATTAATAAGCTGAGTTCACTTCCGGGAGGCTCTTCCGGCTCCTTCCGTGCGGCTCCCTCTTCCCCGCCTCGTTGTCGAACTTCGGGTGGGAAAACAACGCGCGTCCGCTGGTTTGTTTTCCTGTCGCGCATGCGCAGAGAGGAGAGGAGCCTGATCTGTTGACAAATACCGGGGGAGGGCCGGGACCACTGCGGCGGGTGAGTGCATCTTTGTTCACTCTGACACAATAATCACAACATCTGGAACCGGAGCGGGATATAGCGACGTTACGTCATCGGAACGCTTCACAGCAGCGACTCCGTCCCGCCCACACGAAGCTGTTTTAGTAATCTGTAAGTGTGAAAAGTGTT
This sequence comes from Genypterus blacodes, assembly GCF_046128005.1. Taxonomy (NCBI): domain Eukaryota; kingdom Metazoa; phylum Chordata; class Actinopteri; order Ophidiiformes; family Ophidiidae; genus Genypterus; species Genypterus blacodes. The sequence goes on from NW_027466981.1 coordinate 486,422, forward strand.
CGGGCCGAGTGTGTCTGCAGGCGGCACCGTCCGGACCGCGGATCCACACGAACACCCCGGAAAAAGTCCAGTAAATGTTCTTCTTCACAAGTGACTTCAGGCTGAACTGCGCCATATGTTCCCCTGCTGGCCGCTGCGCTGCATGCAGGGCTGAAGCTTAAACGCGGTGGACTTCACATGTGTGTGTACACGAAGAACAACATGTATGTTGAGCAGAATTATTCTTTGATCGCAGACGGCGGCGGCCGGAAGTTCATGTAGCATCGCGTGTAGTTTCCAACCCGGCCGCTAGGGGGGCAGAGCGCCATTGTGAGCTTTGTGCTGTGACTCAAGTTTATATGGAACAACAACAAAGGAACAGCTAAAACATCGATACACCTTACATCACATATTATTACGGTTAACAGAGAGACGATTATGGTATTTTATAAGTATAAGTGTACTTATAAAACGCGTTACTCTCCAAAAACTGAGTCAGTATAGATTTATTTATCATCTGAGCTCTTATACCTTTATGAGGATTTATGAATAAGCTTATATCTTCTAATTAAAGTTGTTTCTTATCTACTTTCTCCAGTTCTACATACTGATCTGTCTGTTTATCTGACATGTGTGTCCATGTTGTACATGTATGTACACGTGTTAGTCTCTGCCTCAGTCCTGATCTAAACGTTCCTCTGCTTACTCGCTCCAACTTGTGACCTCTCCCAGTCAGGCTGTGGGAGTGAGTGAAGGTGGACTCCTCATCCTCATCCTCATCCTCATCAAGAGTCAGGAGAAATGAAGAGGTTGGTACCACAATCTCTCTCTCCCCCTCTCTCTCTCTCTCTCTCTCTCTCTCTCTCTCTCTCTCACCTGTACTGTGTAATATGTGTGTATATACATACATGTATACATTGATACATATGTATAGATGTATAGATGTATATATATATTCATACACGAGGCCGCAGCTTTGAGGTCACTGAGGTCCGGACTTGACTCATTTTTTCAGAGTAAAACTAAGAATTGGCTATAAGTGTGTAACAGTCAGGGGATGAAAATGTGTGGGTGTCTGTGTGTGTGTGTGTGTGTGTGTGTGTGTGTGTGTGTGTGTGTGTGTGTGTGACCCTGACATCATCGTGCTCAAAAGCAGCAGCAGCTCAGTTCAGCCCGCGTGTGCTGCAGTAATCTAACACCTGTGATGCTACATTATCTACAACATCAGCGTAGCAAAAACATTATGAAGATAAGCACAGAGGGTTGGCTGTGTGAACATGGTTCTCTGCCAAGCGAAGGCTCAAACACACACAGAACCGCACGCTAACACACGCCTCACAGGGCCGAGGCTCGTCACGCTCGTGTTCACTGGAGGATCGGAGTGGATCAGGACCACAGGAGGACCCAGCTAACCCCCCATGCACAGGTCAGACATGTTCTGAAGAGAGCAAACACACTTACAGGCTTCTGTTCTGTCACCATGATCATAACTCTGTGTGTCTGTGTGTCATTACAGTGAGACAGGAAGTGAAGACGTGAAGAGACAGACCGGGAGAAATGTTCAATCAGCACAGGTTCATGTGTACACACACACACACACACACACACACACAGACACACAGAGTACTGGCCTCTGGTATATGATGTGTGTATGTGTAGTTTATAGTTTATAGTTTGTACCATCGTTCTGTTTTGTATATTTTTGTTGTGAAAATTAAAAAAACATTTTACAAAAGAACCCTGAATGTCTTGTGTCTGTAGGTGTAAAGTTGTTTGGTTCTGGTTTGACTTCTCTCTGGTTTTACATCCATACGTCTTTAAATCAACCACAGAAACAGAATCAAGCTTCAGTCCCTTCAACATGACAACGAGCTGAAGATAAGCATGAGAGCATAAGAGCCAAAAAGTCTATAAGACGTCTATACTAGTAGAAATAATAAAGAGTATCAATCCCTTCATGTCCTCTTCCTCTCTCCTGGTGAGTGACAAGCTGCAGAGTCTCTTCACTCTAACAGATCAACCTCCTTGTAATCAAGCAGTCAGCTGTCTGCAGGTCCATGGTAACACCAGTGAATGTTTGTTGTCATGGTCAGAATCTAGCGAGCGCTCGAGTCCCTGAGTGTCTCTGCTCTGCAGCTGAAGGTTTGGAGGTTCAGTCAGCAGGGTCAGAGGTCACACAGTGTGTCTCCTCAGGTGTGTGTGTGTGTGTGTATAAGTGATCTCTCTCACCTCTGTGTGTTTCCTTTGTTCAGCCAACAGAAGAGTCCTGACCCGGACGGGAGCGTAGCTGTGAGTAAAGAAGGTGAGAACACACACACATGAAGAGGAGCACAGGGGGTCGTGATGGTTTAACATGTGGACTTCCTGTTGATGTGCTCTTTGCTCCTTCAGGATCTGTAGCTACTGCAGAAGATCCAGCAGCGATCGCAACCATCCAGTCTGCTGCCACCTTCTCTGATCAACCCATCAAATATCTCTTTAAGACAGAAGGAGCAGGTGGACAGGTAGAGAAGAAGAAGAAGAGCAGCACTTTAACAAATGTCTACCTAGTCTCTGGATGATGTCCCATAGTGTGTGTGTGTGTGTAGTTGTCTTGAGTCCGGTGTGATGTGGTCTCCTAGGTGACCTACAGGGTGATCCAGGTGTCCGATGGGCAGCTGGAGGCTCAGACAGACGGAGCTGCAGCAGTCAGCCTGGTCACCGGCTTCCCTGCTACCACTCAGACTGTGACACAGGTGAGATGAAGGATCCACACAGGTCTGAGCCCCACCAGCTCACATGAGATCAGAACCCTAACCTCTGCTCTCCTCCAGGCCGTGTTCTCACAGGCCGAGGGGCTGGAGGGAGACGGCAGCACTGAGACTCAGTACGCTTATTACCCCGCCGCCATCGCTGACTCTACAGCTGGTACCATGGTAACCACAGTGCAGGCGTCTGACTCTCTGCTGGGACAGACCACGCCCACAGGTGAGGAGCGCTGTTCCATGTTTAAGGAGCCATGATGAGGCTGCATGCATGTAAACCTGAACTGTGAGGTATTCTATGTGACCTTGTGTGACCTTGTGTGTCTCCTCTGTCTCTCAGGTCAGCTCTACGTGATGATGACACCCCAAGAGGTTCTGACAGGAAACAATCAGAGGACCATCGCTCCTCGCACTCAGCCGTACATCGCGTAATTATGTCCCCTCCTCTCATCTCAGCTCCTCCTGTCTCACCTCAGTGTAGGAGACGTTTGTACTGAGTCATACTGATTCTGTTGTAGAAAGCAAGACGCCCCTCGAGCCTCCAGAGATGAGAAACGGCGAGCGCAGCACAATGAAGGTTCATGCTCCCTCTAGTGGACACTTACAGACGCACGCTGTGGTAACTGCATGTCTCTGCACACTTATGAGGGACGGGGGACAAACTGAGGTTTTTGTCCCAACAGTTGAACGCAGACGCAGGGACAAGATCAACAACTGGATCGTACAACTTTCAAAGGTCATCCCAGACTGCAACGTGGACTACACCAAGACCGGACAGGTGAGGCTCCACCTGCACAGCTCAGAAGGTCAGAGGGTCAGAGAGAGGAGGAGGAGTGGTAGTCATGGTAATGTGTGTGTGTGTGTGTGTCAGAGTAAAGGAGGGATCTTGTCAAAAGCCTGTGAATACATCAAGGAGCTCCGTCAGAGCAACCTGAAGCTCGGCGACGATATCGGAGCACTGGATCGTCTCAGGATCGACAACCAGCTGCTCAGACAGGAGGTAGGAGCCTGAGGTCAAACTGAAGAACATGTCAATGATGTAATAACAGACCTGTCATAGACCTGTTACAGTCTCATCCTGGCCATGTGACTGAACAGTGTGTGTGTGTGTGTGTGTGTGTGTTGTTGCGTCTCAGGTAGAAGACTGGAAGTCGAAGAACCAGATCCTGAGGAACCTGCTGCGTCAGCACGGCATCGCGGGCTCGTCCAGCTCAGAGCCCCAGTGAGGAGACAGAACCACATGTGGGCCAGAAGAGTACTTGAACTGCTTTGAGATTCTCTGTGTGCTTCAGTTTGCATGGCAAACATGAATATGTCCTTTATGTTTCTTTGCTCTATGAAAGTTCAAGGTTTGCTTTGGGGCTTTTTCTCTTTCCTGTCTTTGTCCTGAGCGTCCCATCATCAGGACGCTCAGCTGAAGTGTCTCATGTCTCCTGTTGGTCTGTTGAAGCTCTGACTGATCGACTGAACGCCTTCCTCTACATCACTTTGATTGTTTCGTGCTTCTACAGAACACAGAGCTCTTATCATGTGTGTGTCCGTGTCTCTAAGACATCTTATTCATTCTGTGTCTTGATCTGATCATTGATCTGTTTCACTCTGACTGGAGGAAACCAAGTATGTCTCCATGTTCATAGTTAAGCCATGTTTAAGTCATTCAGACTAACTGGAGACAGTAAGTAACTATATGAAAGCTTTGGTAACCATTGCGTTGTATGTAGCCAGTGTATATCCTGTTTATGTCTTTCTGATAATAAAAGTTCAAATAATAAACTGTGCTTTGTCTTCATTTACTTCCATTTCAATTCTATTCTGTTTTATGTATAAGACACGTCATTCTTTCTCTCAACCAGAGTTTATAAATCATACTAATGTCATGTTTAAAGTTGTTTTTAAATCCAATTCTAAAGTTCATCTGTAAAATTCTGATTACAGATTTGACAGATTGGTTATATAAAAGATCACCACGGCAGTAAAGTTGTTCTCTGTTTGAATCTAGCAGAGGACTCGGGCTCTGACTCGGGCTCTGACTCGTGCTCTGACTCGGGCTCTGACTCGTAGATTCAGTCTTGACCTTGGACTTTGGACTTGAGAGTTGAGACTGAATGTCCCACATCTGCCCGTCGTGCTCTGGTGGCCAAAGAACAAAAATGACGGTGTGGGACAAAAGTGGACAAACGGAGATCAGGACAGAAGAAAACCAGGAAAGATTAACTAGATGATGTCTAGTATGATCTTCACTTATCAGGATGGATTTGTTTCAAACCATAAAGCCTAAATCTTAAATCTAAACTTTATTGAAAACTAGAAATGCATTTTCTGAAGAAAATGCGCTGTAATTGCAATTGCTGAAAAATGTTGCCAAATGCTTAAGAAGTGCCAAAGTCACAGCAGCACGGTTTTATTTTCGAATTATGTCCGTCACAGTTTCGCTCCTCGCCACAAAATCCATCTCACGTCAGCATACAATTGCGTTATTTGATCAAATATTTGTCTATTTTCAAATTCAAGTTGTGCAAAACGTAAAGTAGTTGAATGGAATCCAGATGTTTATTATATTGAGTGCGTTAAACTCTGTAATCTAAGGGGCTGTTTAGGAGCTTTTATTCTGAAGGCGTTACCCGGAAATGCTTCCTGCCTTGAACCCGTCCTGACCCCTGCTCCTCTGGCTTCTGTAGTACCGTTTGGATCTCTGCTCGGTCTCGGCTATGATCTGTGTTCTGTTGGTCGCGGGTCACGGCACCGTGTTAGAGACGCAAATCAAAGTAAGAGACAGGAAACACACTCAGTGACGTCACCGTGCAGAGGACGAAGAAGCGTTTAGAGCAGAGATAAGATCTGACTGCGCTTTATTGAGGTTTACACGGTCAGGAGTTTACTTTAGATCTTAAAAGCTTCAAACAGCCGCGGCTTTGAGTTTAGTCACTATGAACTATGACTTATAGTGACTAAAGTCTATAAGCTACTGCAGTAAGAAAACTAATGCCTCCATTATCGCCCCATACCAATAAATATCACCTCTAATCCTCTCACACTAACAGGTAGAGTCTCCTCCCGCTCAGATATTCTGCTGAAGGTTTTAAAGTGCACAGAATCAAGCTGAGAGAACCCAAATACAAGCTGCACAGATCCAAACACCACAGTGACGTCATACAGAGGCTCAGTCCCATGTTACACGCGTGTCCGTCACAGTTAAGCTCCACACAGAATCCATCTCACCTCAGCAGAAACATGGGACATTTGAGTCAATGTTCAAGTTATCCAAATGTCCAGTAGGTCAATGAATCCACATGTTTACCCAGAATGCTTTAAGCTCAGTCAGTTCCCTCTCTGCTGCAGAACGATGACACAGGTCTGTACGCTCACCTGGCCGGGGTTCCTAAGGCTCTGCTTCCTGGCACCGGGGGGAAGAAGATCCTGGACTTCTGGTGGGAGACGGTCAACATGTGAGTCATGGACTAAAGTCAAACATGGAGCACTGAGATAAATACTCAACCAATCACTGTAACGTGTCACTGGTTCCTCTGCAGGAGACATTTGTTTACTGAAGTCTACCTGGTGACCAACGCAGACAAGTGAGTACAGAAGAGGGAAGACATTTAGGACCAGGAAGACCTCTGCTGGAACACCTTCCTCCTGGTGCTCTTCCTCTCCTGCTCCTCCTCCTCTCCTGGTGCTCTCCCTCTCCTGCTCCTCCTCCTCTCCTGGTGCTCTCCCTCTCCTGCTCCTCCTCCTCTCCTGGTGCTCTCCCTCTCCTGCCCCTCTCCCTCTCCTGCCCCTCTTCCTCCCCTGCCCCTCTTCCTCTCCCTGCCTCATTAGCTGACTCCAGTGTTTGAGTGGTGCTGTGGTTCCTCTTCCTGTCACTCTCAGGTTTAAGTACTATGAGCGCTGGGCCACAGCCAGTGACTTCCCGGTGGAGAACGTGGTGAACGATGGCAGCACCACGTTGGAGAACCGTCTGGGAGCTGTGGCTGATCTGGAGCTGGTGACACGGAGCAGGAACCTGCAGGAGGACATCATGGTGGTACGGAGCTCTCACACACACACACACACACACACACTGAGAGATGGTTCACACACAGCACACACTGCCTGGGTGTGTTTGATCAGAAGGATATGAGGACGTTACACTCAGATCAGATGTGTGTGTGTGTGTGTGTGTGTGTGTGTGTGTGGCTCAGATTGCAGGCGACATGCTGTGTGCTGACCAGAACTTTGACATCGCTCAAGTGATTCGCTTCTTCAGGTCAAAGGTGATTTTCTCTTTATGATACATTATGACAGTATTAATATAAGTACAGATGTTCTGATGTGTGTCTGTCTCATCTTATGTGTTTACCTACATGTCTTAGTCTCAGTCCCTGTCCTCTCTGATGTCTCACCTCAGTGTCGTAGCTTGTTGACAGATTGGCTGGGTGGTGATGTCATCAGGTTTGAAGGCACTGACATGTAGATGAAGTCACATGTTTACTGGTTGAGCCTCTTGTGTCCACGTTGCAGTCAGGAGAGCTGATGATCTACTATGAGCTGGAGGAGGGAGAGAAGAGCAGCTCCAGAGGCATCGTGGAGGTTTGTCCCCACACACACAGGTGAGACCGACCTGTGAGCTCATCCATGATCCTGTGCTTGATCCTGTGGTGCATTATGGGTGATATGAATGTGTTCTATCTGAATCAGGATCAGTAGTTTCCTGGAGAAACCTCAGGTTGGCGTGACGAGGTCCCGGCTGGCCAGTGTGGTGTTCTACTGTATCCGCAGAGAGACGCTGCCTTACCTGTCTGACTTCCTCAGGCTGCAGCCTCCAGACAAACACAGCAGCTTCGGACATTTCTGGGTTCGTAAGTTCACACAATAATGATCCAATATCTTTATACTGACATGTAAATGCTCATCAATCATCTGATGGGCCAGATCACATACAGCTGAGATTATGATGAAGATCTTATGATGAAGATCTTATGATGAAGATCGTCTATGGTGGAGAGATGAAAGATGAAGATTTATAATAATGATAGCATAGTGACCCACCAACAACACGTGTAGAGGAAAGAAGAACACGCATGTTATCAGATGTGACTATCAAGATCACCTATACAAATAAATACATTTAGATTAGAGCAGATTACAGCCTACAGAAGTATGTCACTTATACTTCCTCATCATCATCAGATTGTTGACAATCTACTATTCCACTCCCATGATGCCCGTTCATTTGACGTTTGTGTGGCTCCTTCCTCTTCAGGAGTGGTTGATCAATCAGAAGCAGCTTGATGTGTTTGGGATGAAGCTGCCGACCGGCTTCCAGCTGATTGGACAAGTGGTGAGTAATGATGAGTAATGACACACCTTTAATGAGGACAGCATCAGATGACATCAGCATGTGTGTGTGTGTGTGTGTGTGTGTGTGTGTGTGTGTGTGTGTGTGTGTGTGTGTGTGTGTGTGTGTGTGTGTGTCTGTGTGTGTCTGTGTGTGTGTGTGTGTGTGTGTGTGTGTGTGTGTGTGTGTGTGTGTGTGTGTGTGTCTGTGTGTGTGTGTGTGTGTGTGTGTGTGTGTGTGTGTGTGTGTGTGTCCTCAGGGTCTTCCAGACTACACTAAGTGGCTCACTCATTACTCCACCAAGCAGCAGGATCACCCTGCTAAGCCGATCACATGCAGGTCGTACGCCAGGTGAGATTGATCCAACCTACATTTCTACTTAGTTAAGGGGTTTGTGGAGGTGCCAGGTATCAGACCAACCATTAAGTATTTAAAATGATGACTACACTTTCCTTTTACTCAGAGTACAGATGGATCATCTGGTTTGATTATAAAAAAAGAGATTTAAATGAGTTTTTGCTGCTCACACATTTATGTGTTTCATGCTGTCAATCACACACAGGGTGGGATTAATGGGAAATCCCTCTGATGGCTTTAATGGGAAAACCATCGCTCTCAGCATCTCCAACTTCTGGGCCGAGGTGACCCTGGTGGAGAGCCAGACTCTGGTAATGTGCACACACACACACACACACACACACACACACACACACACACACACACACACACACACACACAGACACAGCAGGGACGTTTGGCACACATGTGATGAGTGTTTCTGTGGTGTTGTAGGCTTTAGTCCCTCACCCGCTCAATGACCCCACAGAGTTTGGAAGCTTGCAGGATTTGTTCTGTATCAGCAGAAAGGAAGGGTGGGTACAGATCAACTTTGACCTTTGACCTTTGACTTAGTTGTGATTCTGTACATCTTATATCAAATCTCTCTCTTCACTCTCCAGGTACCTTGGAGGTCTGCGGCTGCTGCAGGCCACCTGCAAAAAGTTCTACCAGTACTGCTCAAAGCAGGGGTGAGGAAAGAGATGAAGATGACTGCTGAAGTCCTGCTGCATGTTGGAGAAATCCTTTACAATCCAAACCTGATATGAAAGATGAAGTCACCTCACCCTGTAGTATCAATGCTACCTCTGAATGTAGCTCTGCTGTGTTTTCCTGCAGGATTGCTTTGACGAAGCAGAACTTCACACTGAAGTACGACACCAACATTCCTCGGCAGGTGGTGAGGATCTGTCTTCACTCTGGCTCAGACTCAGATTCTTCTTCTTGATTCATGTGATTATCTTTACTGAAACGCTTCCCCTTGCCTTTGTTTCTCTGCAGGGCCTTGCTGGAAGCAGGTAACACTGATGTTCATGTGTCTGTCTGGATTGTTGTGTTTATTAGTTTCCATGTTCTAATCAAGTTGTTTCCCACTCTTTTCTCTTAGTGCCATCGTCTCTGCTACACTCAAGTCTCTGATGAAGTTCTACAACATCACAGAGAATGTAAGACGTCTGATTCCCTCTGTAAAGATGCTGCACTATCATCTTATCCTCACATTCATTATCCTACTTTAATATTCATACTGTAAACCTGTAAAACTTCAGGATCTCCCCAAACCTGTCCGAGCCAACTTCATCCTGAGTGTGGAGACAGAAGAGCTCTTCATCACTGCGGGCCTGCAGGACAGAGTGGTGCAGGTGAGAGACATGAAGGCATGAGACTTAGTTTAGAAACTACAGTGGCAGGAAACGTCTGCCTGTCTGTCTGTCTGTCTGTGCAGGTCTATGAAGGTTTAGTCTACATGGATTTTAGTGAGAAGCTGATGGAGGCTCAGGGCCACGGTATGTTGATTACTGTCTACTAATTAATTCATACAATCATTTGTATATAACATAAAGACACAATCGTCTTTCTCCTGCTCTCCATCATTAGGTCACTATGTTTCCATGGAGATGAGCGGCCTCCCACCCTTCTGGCTGGCCTACCTGAGTGACCCCAGCGACTCTGGACGCATTCACAGCAACGTGAGACAGCGCTGGCTCAGCGGTACGACTGTAGTCTGCATGTAAAGATTTAGAACCTGGAGCTGGAGCTGAAGCTGTAACTCCAGACTGAGTCCAGCTCCAGTACTGAGCCTGATCCTGGCCTCACACAGAGCACAGAGCTTTAACCCCTCAGAATGACTCAAAAGGAGAGGTGTGGACATTCTTACCATAGCGTCTGTCCATCAGAATTGGTAAACAAACTCAGTACTTATTTATGACTTTAAACTCCTAGGCTAAAAGGTTTTTTTCATTTCCACTTGATTGACTGAAGAGCGTCTCCATAAACATGTGCTGATGATCTTGACACGTATGAAAACATTGCTTCTATTTATGTTTCCTGCAAATCCAAAACAGTGCTGGTTGCTATGAGACGATGACCCTTGAGTCCATGTTCATGTGTGATTCCAGATTGTGTTCATGTTTGTCAGAGTCACAGCAGCTGGCTGTGACTCTGCTGCTGTAAGGTCACTGTAATGATCTTAGTTACTGCTCACACTCACACATTTAGTTTACTGCCTCATAGTATTTAGACAGACGTGAAGTTATGTAAAGGTTTTGTATTTGGTGCATAAGTGCAGAGAGGTTGTTGTGTTTATAATAATCCGTGACAGAGGAAACATGAGAGCTCATCCTTGACTCTCTGCTCCTCCTCAGGTGAGCCTCTGGTGGTCGAGGCCATGAAGACGTTTGCTGAGCTCACAGATGAAGCCAGGTGGGTTTGAATCATTCAAGGTAAGGAAATTCATTCATTGATTTATCGATGGCACCCTGATGAAGCCCGGTGCCGTCTCCCTGTAGGACGGCTCTGCAGGACAGAGACTGGAGCAGACTGGCTCACCTCATGGACCAGAACTTTGAGCTGCGGAGGTAAACACTCTATTTTAATTCAAGCCCTTCATATGACAGAGTACAGACTCAAAGCTCTGACTCCCCCAAGAGTACAGACTCAAAGCTCTGACTCCCCCAACAGGTCTCTGTACACCGACGACTGTCTGGGTCCAGGGAACCTCAAGATGGTCCAGCTGGCCCGGCAGGTAGGAGACCTGAACCCAGTCCATGTTTGTGCTTACTTAACAGAACGTGTCACTTTATAGTTTGTGTGCTAGATGGCTGAAGCAATGATTTCTGCTTCTTCATGCAGTTTGGCTCAGCGGTGAAGTTACCTGGTAGTGGCGGTGCTGTGGTTGGTCTGTGTCTGGACCAGGACAGACTGGTGAGACTCAAGCTCAGCACCACAACACACTCCTGTCAGTCTGCTGATCTCAGCTGTCTCACCTGTGTGTGTTTGTCTCCTCAGGTGGAGATGAGACAGGCGTTCCAGGAGGCAGGATGTGTTTTCTGTGTCATTGCACCGTACGACCCCTCTGCTGCTCCATCAGGGGTCAGTGGCCTGCAGCCTCCCTCACCGTCACCATGACGACCAGCTACTGTGTGTGGCACATTAGACCTACTCTGACTCCTCCTGTGATTCTGTCACATTGATTATGACAATCCACAAGAAAATGAAAGATAACATTAATCAACACACTTTTTGATATTTATACAATGATCGCATCAAATAAGTATTTTTACACCTATTTCATGTTGTAATTTTTGTAAAATAAAGTAAATTTTAGCCAATGTGTTATGTTTCTCTATTAAAAAGAAGATAACTCAACCAACTCCTTTTGTTTAACCACTGTTTATTGCACACACACACACACAAGCTCACCTTTACATCAGCAGTTTGAAGGCATATGTTTATTTACTATTTCATACGTTTTATTCAATATTACGGCCATGTATGTTGTACTGTATTTGCTTTTAAGTGAAGCAAACTATGGATGGATTTTATCTTTTATATTTTTTACTTTCCAGACAACCTATAACAGGATGAAAACATAATGTAGATATACAAATATGAAGTCAGCTAATAGGACTATTAGCCAAAATACATAAATATAGCATCACGACCCATTTGGATTTTTGAAAAAGAATATCAATATATACGAATACACATTATACTTATAAAAGAAAGATCTGACATTCACAATATTTTAATATAATATAAGTGATGCATCTGTATTTATTACTAACGTTATTTATCAGCGGAGGGGGGGAAAATGGACCGGAACACGGAAACGACTTCTGTTTGGTAAAGACACGAGCTTCCGCCTTCATTCATACAGGAACGAAGAAGAACGAAGCTCCGTCTGCGCCCCGGGAGAGTTTCCATGACAGCGGCCAGCAGAGAGTGAGGAGCCGCGGGGAGAGAAGAACATGTCGGCCGAGACGAGCGCTCCGGTAGGTGACCGCCATGTTTACATACCGACAACACAACACAACAAGCAACTTAATGACACACACACACACACACACACACACACACACACACACACACACACACAGAAGGTCATCAGCGTGGACTTGTTCGCGTTCATTTATTTTATTTCTGTATTAAACCTATGAGAGCCACCATAGCTCACCTGTCTCACTCAGGTCACAGAGTTGGAAACGAGCCCACTGGCCGCCATGAACTTTGTGTAAGACTTTACTTAAACCACACATGACGGCCGGTCATGGACGAAGGATGGCACGCGCCGCTTCCGGATTCGCCTCCCCGTACAGCGTAGTGATTGGCTGATGTGTACGCCTGTTTGAATATACTGTTCTGCTATTGGCTGGTGACAATGAGAGGCGGGGTTATCAGAAGTATGACAGACATGCGGATAGAAAAGTGTTGATGGCTTAAGTTTGTTGTGAAAGTTTGTTTATATAAATCAAAGCTCGTTTGTAACTCCACTCAGACCTTCAGGACAGAAAACATTTACACGTTTGACTTTCTGAATGATATGACAAGGAAGTCACAAGTCTTAAACTAATTATAATAAGTTCTTTATTAAATGTGATGACAGTTCAATGGGGGTCAGTGTGGTGTCAGACCAACCCTGTGTGTTCATCCAGATGTATAACTTTATCATACATAACATATGACCATAGAAATACTATATGCTATATTCCATAATATGGAAAAGGTTCTATTGGGGAGGGGGTCAAGTCTGTCAGAGACTAAAGGAAGTGAAAAAGGGAGGTGTCCAAGTGAAATGACAAGTCAATGGTGTCAGCTTGAGTCAGCAAATGTGTGTGTTGTCAGTGTAAACCTCATAGGGATGAACTCTCCCCTCAGACTGAGACGGGTGTTGATGTTTCTCTGATGAACATCTTAGTAACTTACTTCTCTTTCATGCTGAGAGGCTGAGACAGACAGGATGATGGTATATGACTGAAACATTCAGTCTGCTGCTGTGCTTCATGGATTAGGCTCCAGATGGTCTTATGTAGAGTCAGTTGTGCATGTTAAGGACACTTGTTAGCCCCTTGATTCAGCCCCTCCCTGCCTTTGTAACGGACTCGTGAATCAGCACACTTATCTCCTCTAAGCAGAGAGATGTGGGGTGGAGATCCTGAAGGAGGAGGGATGTCTTCTTAAAAAGACTACTGTTCCCTTTCTCCAGCCTGTATGACCTCAGCACAGCTCCTCACTGAGACACAGCAGTGGACACAATAGCCTTTACAGTACACACACACACACACACACACTACAGTCATACAGCAGTATGGACAGACCCTACAAGTACAGCAGGGTGAGAGCAGCAGCACATTTATAAACTGCTTGTTAAGGTGATGGACGTGTGTAAGCAGATCTCGCTTCACGTGGGAATCAAAGACTTCTCTTTTGTCCCGCAGGATGGCAAAGGCAAGGTCAGTCGAGTGATCCGAGTCGGAACACGCAAGAGCCAGGTACAGTACCACGTGTTTACTACTATTTAACTTCACTCACTTAAATGTCTCAGCTGTCATCTGAACCCATCTTCAATAGAATGAGGGACTGTAGTTCATCAGTTACATGTGGTAATCTAACATCTGTCTCTCTGTCATGTTGCTTTAAATTAACTTCAAAGTCTTTTGTGTGTTTGACCTATTTTGGGAAACTATGAAATGTCCTCAAGTTTTGAAAAAGTGTCAAGAATGTTTGCTAATGATCATAAAGTCACTAAGTCAAGCTTGAGCCTGAGATCTTCCTCATGAGGCCTGTAGCAGTTTGCTTCTCACACCACAGTCACAAACCTGAAGCTCTGACCTCTGTGTTAATGAATGAAGATGATGGACTCACTGCTCCATGTGGGCGTCTGGGATCTGATTGCTTTGAATCTGAACGGAGAGCGTCTTTGTTTCAGTCTCATAACCTTGGATAAACACCGCCTGGTCCAAACAAGCAGCCTCACTGTGGTCTGAGGGAGAGGAGGACACTAAATCTGTCTTAAATCTCTTTGGCCTTGAGCACAAAGTATCAACATGCTGCTGTGAGATGAAGCTGTGAGGAGGAACCAGAACCATTATAGAGTAGATTGTCCTTTATAATGACAGCGACAGCCTTTATTCTTGTACTCATATCATGTTGATCATTCTTTCATAGTATTCAAGAACGTTCTGATCTCAGGTCAATGAATGAATGAATGAATGAATCTCTCCTTTAACTAAAATGATAGTCAAAAAAAACTAGACTACTGAGTGTGTCTCACTTGTGTTATTTTAATGTTAAACACAGCAGTGTGTGTGTGTGTGTGTGTGTGTGTGTGTGTGTGTGTGTGTGTGTGTGTGTGTGTGTGTGTGTGTGTGTGTGTGTGTGTGTGTGTGTGTGTGTGTGTGTGTGTGTGTGTGTGTGTGTGTGTGTGTGTGTGTGTGTGTGTGTGTGTGTGTCTTCAGTGAGTCTTCAGTGTAGGAGTCTTGTATCTTCAGCTGCTCTGCCTCGGTCCAGGTCTTATCTCCACCATGTGTGTGTGTGATAAGTGTGTGTCAGTTCGGCCGTCCTCCAGTGTGTCAGACTGATTAAGCAGCTCTGTGTGTGTGTGTAGATGTGTTAATGATGGTGCTGTTGTGTGGTGTCTCAGTTGGCTCGTATCCAGACTGACAGTGTGGCTGAGAAGCTTAAAGACCTCTACCCTGACCTCCAGCTGGAAATAGGTGTGTATCCTTCACTGTGCTCCTTCAGGTCCTCACTCTGAAGATCTAAACCCTAAACTGTAGGAGATGTGTCTTTTCTGACAGATTGTATCTTTGCTGATGAAGAGTTTCGTCTGAATCTCACTCTATCTGTCTTCACTTTACAGTTGGCATGACAACAACAGGAGACATAAACCTTGACACAGCTTTATCAAAGGTGGAGTTTGTTTTATTGTTTCTTCATATAGACATAACCTGGAGTAATGACTGACAGGTGTGTGTGTGTGTGTGTGTGTGTGTGTGTGTGTGTGTGTGTGTGTGTGTGTGTGTGTGTGTGTGTGTGTGTGTGTGTGTGTGTGTGTGTGTGTGTGTGTGTGTGTGTGTGTGTGTGTGTGTGTGTGTGTGTGTGTGTGTGTGTGTGTGTGTGTGTGTGTGTGTGTGTGTGTGTGTGTGTGTGTGTGTGTTCTTCCCTGCAGATAGGAGAGAAGAGTTTGTTCACCAAAGAGCTTGAGACGGCTCTGGAGAGGAACGAGTGAGTGTGACGCCGTCATCTGTGTGTGACAGTCCTTCATTGTGTCAGCGCTCCTGTGTGTGTGTGTGTGTGTGTGTGTGGACTCTAAGGCTCTGTGCTCTGTCACACCCAGGGTGTCTGTGGGCTCACATGGAGAAGATTAACTCTTTAATACACCACAGGGAGGAAATGTACGCCCATTCTGCCAGTTAAGAATAAAAACAAACACATAAAGATGAAGACATGAGTGATGTCATAGAGCCGCTCACATGGATGGAAATGAAGAGTTACACATCAGTCTCTCTCTCTCAAGTAGACAGAACACATGTAAAGGAGGCTGTTAGGTTCCTCCCAGGCTTGGATGGAGGTGTAGGTGTGTGACCTTCATGTGCTTGGTGTCCCTCAGGGTTGACCTGGTCGTCCACTCACTGAAGGATCTGCCCACTACTCTTCCTCCAGGCTTCACCATCGGGGCTGTGCTGATGTAAGGATCACCCTCAGGTCCTCACTCCTCCTCAGAACACCACTGTAACAGCTGACCTTGCTTCTTCTCCTTCAGGCGAGAAAACCCCCATGATGCAGTGGTGCTCCACCCAAAGAACCGGGGGAAGACTCTGGAGTCACTACCAGAGAACAGGTAGAGCTGAAGAGAGAGACACACAGGCTCCTGTTCTGATCACACCTGAAGTCCGACTGTGTGAGTGGACCTCATGCTCTCTCTGTGTGTGTGTGTGTGTGTGTCTGTCTGTGCGTGTGTGTGTGTGTGTGTAGTGTCATTGGCACCAGCTCTCTGCGACGGGCCGCTCAGCTGAAGAAGAGGTTTCCTAACCTGAGCTTTAAAGATATTGTATCCTTACTGAAGACTCGTTAAGTCAGTGTGTTGTGGTAAATGATCAAGCATCCCTGAGGGAGAGGGAGAGAGAGAGAGGAAGAGAGAGAGAGAGGCCTCAGTCTGTCTAGTCTTCCATGTCTAGTCTTCCTCAGGTCTTCTTCCTTAGCTGGAGTCTCCAGCGTGGAAACCTGAACACTCGTCTGAAGAAGCTGGATGAGAAGGAGGACTATGCTGGCATCATCCTGGCTGCTGCTGGTCTGAGGAGGATGGGCTGGGAGGACCGCATCAGCCAGGTACGTCTGAGACCTTAGAGCCTGCCTGGTGCACGCGCACACACGCACACGCACACGCACACACACACACTTTAACACAACCACACATCAGAGCTTTGAGTCCAGACCTGAACCTGATTTCTGAGTCCAACATGCATGTTGACATGTAGACCTGTGGGGTTCAGACAGACGTGTCTCTAGTCTGTAACCATCTGAGCTCCTGATTGGCTGCTGGTCCTCCTGTAACTCTGTTCTCTCTGCCCTGTCTGATTCTTGACCCTGGCAGATCCTTGGACCTGAAGACTGCATGTATGCTGTGGGGCAGGTAAGCAGAAGGACTCAGACCTGCAGACCTGTCACTCATAGATCGAGGGGGCTCTAATATAACACACACACATCACTGAACCAAGGTGGCACATGTTGAAGGATGTAAATGAAGGTCTGCTCTGTGGTCTCCTGTGTCAGGGGGCTCTGGCTGTGGAGGTCCGGGCCAAAGATGTGGACATCCTGGAGATGGTGTCTGTCCTTCATGACCGAGACACTGTGCTGCGCTGCATAGCTGAGAGAGCCTTCCTCAGAGAGCTGGTACACACACACACACACACACTCACTCACACTCACACACACACACACACACACACACACACACTCACACTCACACTCACACTCACATTCACACACATACATACACATACACATACACATACACACTCACGCTCACACTCACCCCTCTCTCTCTCTCTGTCTCTGTCTCTGTCTCTGTCTCTCTCTCTCTCTCTCTCTCTCTCTCTCTCTCTCCCTCTCCCTCCCTCTCCCATGATATTTTATAATAAGGTGTCTTCTGTCTTCTCTTCCTCTATAGGAAGGAGGCTGCAGTGTTCCAGTAGCCGTTCACACTGAAGTGAAAGAAGCTCAGGTACGAATCCTTCATAAACACACAGACACACAAACACACACACTCACACATGTTTACCTTATGTAAAGATGATTTTATACCTCCGGGGTTGGAAGAGATTTTAAATTAAACTTTAAACATTTGAATAATCCCTGATACTGATGAGTGAGGTTTGTAAACCCATAACAAAGCAGTCTGTAGTCCAAATCGTGCCTCCAGATGTGTTGTGTTGTTCCCCAGCTCTACCTGACGGGGGCGGTGTACAGCCTGGATGGATCAGACAGTCTGAAGGAGACCATGCAGACCAGCATCACTGCTGCTGACACAGTAAGAGAGCGTTACATCACACACTGATCACATAAACAAGCCTCCAGCCTGAGGTGAAGTTGATTTCTCACCCACAATGCACCTTTCCCAGACCCCTGAGGATGCGGTTGAGCCGGTCCAGCGAGCCGGCGTCACCGCGGGCAAGATTTCAGGTGAAGCCCAGGCCAACGCTGAGAAGCTGGGGGTCAACCTGGCCAAGCTGCTGCTGAGCAAAGGAGCCAAGGAGATCCTGATGGTGGCCCGGCAGCAGAACGACGCCAGATAATCCAAACCTCACCTGGTGACCTCAGACAACCACTTTATTTATGAGACAGCCATAACCCCACTGTGGCCTCAGTTGTAATAAATTGTATTAAATCCTTGTCATCCTGTAATATAAATGCTACTGCAGTACTTGTATACTTTATGGTGTTCACTTAGTGCTGACACACCTTTGACTTATCTGCTGTCATGGTGATGTGAGGATCTTTAACTCCTCTGTCAAGTCCAGACCAATTGGACCCATGGAGTGACCTAACATAGTAATCAAGTTATCATTCATGTCACATTTGCCAGACAGAGAAAGAAAAAACAGAGACAGAAGAATTCTTTAAACTCCAGTCTGTTGTTTCTATCAAACTATCGTCTCATTCCAGGACTTAATGCTCCATTAGTTTCATTCTCTCCTGGTCTTGACCCTTCAGTGTTACAGACGCATGCAGACAGAACAAATCTGATCTGACACCAATCTGATCTGTGTCACATGGACACAAAGACATTGTTTCTGTGCCTCTTCATCCTCTACTGAGACCATAACCATGTTACACGTTGAAATCAGCTCACAAATCAGATGGTTGTCATGGTAACTTTATAGTGCAGTTACAGCAAATTGTGATTGTAGCTGCTTACAGATTTTCTGTATGAAAATGAACAGCTTATGTCTTTTATACCTGCACACTGGTGCACTAACTGTTTACTCTTCAATCTGATTGGAGACACTTCTAGAAGCATTTCTCTGTTTGGATCATCACCCTAGTTCTACATTCTGTTTGTGTTCCTGTTCTCTCTCTGTTTACAGTGTTCAGTCAGTACGACGCCATCATTGTTTCTTTTATAATTTGCTACATCTATCATGTTTATTTGATTTGGCAGTATTTTGTTCCCAGATTCTCATGACAAATAAATAAGGTCTTTATTAAGCCATTAGGACATCGTCTCATTCTTACAGCAGCATATTAATGTCTTACATTAGGACCAGCAGGGTTCATACCAGTGAACACATGATATACCAACTTAGGTGGCTATTACAAGACATACACAAGAACTAAAGATACTAAAATACACTTAACACAATAAACTGGACACATAACCATAAACAGGAGAGAAACATGTCACAACACAAACAACTAAAGATGAGTCCACCTAATTGACATCACTTAAAGCATAATGGAAGGTACTCGCTCCCACAGACACACCAACCGAGCAACGTGTGTTTGGAGCAGAGTGAGGTCAGAACGCCGGTAGGTAGCTGTGAACCTGGATCTTTGGAATACCCACAGGTACTCCATGGACCAATCAGTGTACTGCATGAATTATCCAATCAGGAGACACCACCTACAGGATTCCTCTCATGCACACACAGCATGGACACGCACACACCCACGCCTCCACCCAGAGAGGTAGAGAGCACTGCGACAAATGTCAGAGGTCACGAGGCTGTCACAACAGCCTGTGGAAATGGACGGATGATGTTGACTTTATTTAACCTCCTGAGACCCAATGTTCATATATGTACATCTTACATTTTCCTAACCAACACCTTATACATCATTGTGCTTTACTTAAACCTGTTGTCCTCATGTCTGGACATTTTTCGCTGCCCCCCAGTTGTATAAAAACCGCTTTGGGTTGTTAAAAAATAGCAGTTAGAAATAAGTTATACTCTTCTATGTGTGCACGTATGATAACATATATATTATTTAAATATTAATCTTGTTTTTTAGTTCCCACTAATACTCAATAGCAAGGATAAACCAAAAATGCATTAAAGATAAATGTCTGGGCCTCAGGAGGTTAAAAAGTCCAGTTGTAATTAAAAATCGTGGCACACCGCATGTCTATACAGTAGGTGGCGGTATGTACCCGTGACCGCCCTACTGACCAAAGAAGAAGAATGAACTCAGGGACCACGTCATTGCTTTCCACGCGTTTCGTCCCACCCGTCTTATGACAACAACTATGTGATTTGTCAGCCGCTACCACGTGACAAGGAAATGTCGTCTTTCTTTCTCGGTTTTACACAAAGATGACCGCATACCTGTGACTGCCGGGTACAAACCTCGCCCCTGAGCACGACAATAAACCCTAAAGGAGTCTAAAGTGTCAGTATTCGTAGACGTCCTTCACTTTAGCTGCTGTTCTTCCGTCTTCATCTTCTTCTTCTTCAGTTGCCTCGCCCCGCCCCTTGCAGGCGCATCTCGGGTGGTTCTCCCTGTGTCCGCTCGCCTCGGCTCTTCCGGTGGAGACGTGGCTCTGCGCGGCTGCCATATTGACGCTAGCGGGGCAACAATCACACAACTTGTAGTCGCTCGTACGGTCGTCCTTCGCTATTTCGGTGTGACGAGAAGTCACCGAAGCACAAGACACGAGAGGCTGAACATCGTCGTCCCATACAGCGAGACAAAATGGTGAGTGACAGCCGAGAATCAATTCACACTCCAGCTTTTCGCTCGGGCCTAGCAGGTACCATAACATTAGCTAACCTGTCAGCAGCAGCTAGGTAGCATTAGCGTTAGCAAGCCTGCACAATAGCGAAATAAGGAAAAAAAACAACCGCGTCTTCCTGTCAGACCGGCGCCATTAACGCACTCACACCGAGTTAAGTGTGTCTCTGTACCGTCACCGTGCTGGAAGTCTGAGTCCACCCCGTTCGCCCGTATGGAGCGGCAGGCAGTGCTGACGTGAGCGAGCTTTGGCATTAGCCGCTAGCTTCCTCCGGGTTACCTGCTGTCCGGAGCCGTCATGACGGCGCTCTAACTCTGCTCTAACTCCGCTGTCAGACTCCTCCGTCTCCCGCTGCGGCTCACAGGTTAGCTCACCGGGCCGTGTGAGTGTTATTTCTGTCGTTAGTGAACTGTGGAGCTTTCAGGCTGCTATCGCCATTATAGACTTCACTGCGCTGTTCTGACAGGCTGAGCTCTCCGTGACCTCCGCTCCAAACCGGACCGCTAACTTCTTAACTTCATTTATCTGTCAGAATGAAAGGAGCTGTTATTTAGGTGGATAACAGCGTGATAAGCACTGAGTGGTCTGACACAGCGCCGCCATGCGTCTGTCTGTGGAGCTCAGCAGGCTTACGAGTTTAATTTAATAGTACATAGGTAATTATATCTGTTATAATAATCTGCCTCCTGTGTGTATATGGTGCAGATTATGAGACACACTTCTTCATGTAAGGCAGCACAGAAGAGCGAGTGATTACATGTGTGTTCCTCAGTCTAATGAATGAGGACCTAAGGGTCACAGCAGGTGACCTTTCAGGGCTCTGTTTAAGGTTCTGATGGTTCAACATAAACAGGAGTAAACATAAACCTACAGGTGAACTGAGCTGTGGATGTATACTCTTTAATCAATCATATATTAGTGATGTCATGTTTACACTCAGTGTGCCACACAGCGCAGTGTTTCAGTGTTCACACATCTGTTCACATTTGTTCTGTAGTCTCCTGTATGGTACTACGGTGTTTGTGTGTGTGTGACAGGACATCTGAACTATGTTACTAAATGTGAGTGATTAAAAGTGACAAATGAGATAAAGTAGATCAAGATAAAGCCGTATGTAAACAGTGCTCCACATGCGTGTTATATGCTGGAGAACATACTGGAGAACTGAGCATACTGGACTTAGAGCTGCTGCACCTCAGCTGGCACTGGACAGGTTTCTGAACACTGTGTGTGTGTGTGTGTTCCCTCCAGGTGCTGTTGGCAGCGGCGGTATGCACCAAGGCGGGTAAGGCCATCGTATCGCGGCAGTTTGTGGAGATGACCCGGACTCGTATCGAGGGTCTCCTGGCTGCGTTCCCCAAGCTGATGAACACGGGCAAGCAGCACACGTTTGTGGAGACAGACAGCGTCCGCTACGTCTATCAGCCACTGGAGAAGCTCTACATGGTCCTCATCACCACCAAGAACAGCAACATCCTGGAGGACCTGGAGACCCTCAGACTCTTCTCTCGGGTGGTGAGAATCGGGGCTTTACTCCGTCTTTCCTCACCTAAATAAATAATAATACTTCATGAACAGGCCCAGTGTTTGATAGTGTGGGGATCAAATTTATTTCCAAGGCCTCAGTGCATAGGAATCCTGTAGAGTCTTCTGAACCTGAAGCTGCTGTAGAGAGTAAGAAGGAGCTGTGGAGGCTGGGCTTCATACCTGAGGTTCTGATGCAGCAGTGGAGGGAAACTAAGTGTGGTGTTCTCTTGTGAACATGATCTCCTGACTGACTGTGTGTCCCTTGGTGGCTGAATGAGCTTCATGACTCAATATGAGCAGGCTTTGTTTGAATACTGTGAAGCTCCAGAGAGGGAAGCTTTGTCAGAAGCTTCACAGGAGGCCGGACCAATCAATTTAAGATGAGGTTTCTTCAGAACAGTGACAAAGTGATAAAGGTTCAGTATGCAGCGTCTCTGTAGAACCTCAAACACTGATCTGGGGAAAACCTGGTGCCCAAAAAACACAACTTCTTAGAGAATCTCACCCTTGATCATGATGGTGTGAGGGGGGAGGAGCTAGCTGTGGAGGCGGGGCCAGAGTGCAGCCAGGAGGAGGGAGGGGTTAAAGTTAAAGTCCACTCATTACATTGATGACCATGTCCATGTCTCATTTAATTGAGTGGTTTTAGTTTTTCTGAAACTAAACTGAAGCTGAATCCAGACTGAGGACCTGAAAACACCTCAGGCTCCATTCTTCCCTTACATCCAGCAGATGTTCTGTCACAGTGGATCAGTAGATGTTACATCATGGTGGATCTCCCCTCAGTTCCTTTAGTATTGTCTTGTGTGACAAAATGCAGAAATGAGTTTCTTTCAGTTTCCCCATTAGTTAAGCAGTTTGTTCCTTAAGTTTGAGGCAAAGTTTCTTCTGTCACAGGAAACAGGAAAGGCTTCATTTCATTTCTCCTCCCCCTCCTGCAGATCCCAGAGTACTGCCGTGTGCTGGAAGAGAGTGAGATCTCTGAGCACTGCTTTGACCTGATCTTTGCCTTTGATGAGATCGTGGCTCTGGGCTACAGAGAAAACGTCAACCTGGCTCAGATCCGCACCTTCACAGAGATGGACTCTCATGAAGAGAAGGTGTTCCGCGCTGTCAGAGAGGTGAGCTCATCCAAACACTCTGACTCAGATAGAATAAGGCTCAACCATTAAGGGGAAACATCCAATTGCAATATTTCTAGATCTAAAGCCCGAGAGCTTCTCCTCACCTGAGCATGATGGAGTGCTAAGTAATGACTTCTTTCACAGACCCAAGAGAGGGAGGCTAAAGCCGAGATGAGGAGGAAGGCCAAGGAGCTCCAGCAGGCCAGGAGGGACGCGGAGCGCTCTGGGAAGAAGGTGCCGGCCTTTGGAGGCTTCGGCAGCACCGGCATGTCCAGCGTCTCCTCAGGCTCCATCATCACCGACACCATAGTGGAACCAGAGAAGCCCAAGATCACTCCTGCTCCAGTCAGGTACAGACAGGCTGACATGTAAAGTGAATTAAGAGATGAACTGAAGGTTATGGGTGTTTCATAAAGTCTTAAGTCGTATGCTTGAGTAATTTACTAAGCAGTGACACACCCACTGCTGAAGACGAAGCCAGACAAAGTGTCACTTCATGTAGAGATCTTTAGTTTGGAGTTGATCTGGAGCCTCACTCTTGTCTTCCTCCTTTCAGACCCAGTGGACCCAGTAAGGCTCTGAAACTGGGCGCCAAAGGGAAAGAGGTGGACAACTTTGTGGACAAGCTGAAGTCAGAGGGTGAAACCATCATGCCAACCAGCGGGAAGAGAGGCTCAGAAATATCCAAAGCTCTGCCTCCACCAGTGAATGTGGAGAGGTACACAACACTCCTCTGCTCCTATGTCTTCATTCATCACCAGACACAGAAGTGTACTGCTCTCCACTCAGCTGGGATCAGGTCTCCAGATGTGTGCAGTAAGATGGAGGATAGAAACTGAGCCGCTGTCCCACAGGGTTTGTCTGTCCTGAAGTGAAACCTGATCAGGTGGATCAGGTGATGCTGGACTGAAGGGTTGAGCCTCTACGTGAGAAGGTTATGAACTTTACTGGAAACTCAGTCTCAGCTCCTCTCTTAGTACAGATATCATGTCTTAATTGTGGATCCAGTCCATCATAGCAGAAGCCTGAGTCGGTTTGTTTCTGTGTCCTAATTCTTCTTTCTCCCTCTCACTTCTATTCTTCTCTCATGTCCTTCACTCTGATCTGTGTGTGTGTGTGGATGTTAAACTCTGTGTGTTACCGTCTCCTCAGTGTTCATCTGCGTGTGGAGGAGAAGATCACCCTGACCTGTGGGCGTGACGGCGGCCTGCAGAACATGGAGGTGTTGGGCATGGTGACCCTGCGAGTCACAGACGACAAAAACGGACGAATCCGCCTCGTGATCAACAACAACGACAACAAAGGAGTCCAGCTGCAGGTGCGTCTGCTCATCCTGTTCCTGTAACACCATGCTGATGTTTACACCCTGACTCCACAGTTATGACTCCATACACACACACAGCAGACATGGACACACTGTATGATGACACGTGTGTTTCTCCCTGCAGACACATCCCAACGTGGACAAGAAGCTGTTCACAGCTGAGTCGGTGATCGGCCTGAAGAACCCAGAGAAGTCTTTCCCTCTCAACAATGACGTTGGTGTCCTGAAGTGGAGACTGCAGAGCACAGATGAGGCTCTCATACCTCTAACCAGTGAGTCATCATGCACTTTAATCATGATAACAACCCTCAGGAAGATTACAACACACTTTGGGTTCAGCTCCTCTGTAAGTGTGAGCAGCTGAGCTCCTCTACTCCAAAGCCACACTGTCCACACTACAGTCACACTGTCCACACTACAGTCACACTGTCCACACTACAGTCACTCTGTCACTCTGTCCACACTACAGTCACACTGTCCACACTACAGTCACACTGTCCACACTACAGTCACTCTGTCACTCTGTCCACACTACAGTCACACTGTCCACACTACAGTCACTCTGTCACTCTGTCCACACTACAGTCACACTGTCCACACTACAGTCACTCTGTCACTCTGTCCACACTACAGTCACACTGTCCACACTACAGTCACTCTGTCACTCTGTCCACACTACAGTCACACTGTCCACACTACAGTCACTCTGTCCACACTACAGTCACACTGTCCACACTACAGTCACTCTGTCACTCTGTCCACACTACAGTCACACTGTCCACACTACAGTCACTCTGTCCACACTACAGTCACTCTGTCCACACTACAGTCCAGAGGAGAGCTTCTACTGAAGGAGGGGCGTGTTGGTCTCCTCACACAGTCACACACAGTCACACACAGTCACACACAGTCACACGTCCTTCTGTCTGTTCTGTCCTGCAGTAAACTGCTGGCCTTCAGAGAGTGGGAGTGGCTGTGACGTCAACATTGAATATGAGCTCCAGGAGGAGAACCTTGAGCTGAACGACGTGGTGATCAGCATACCTGTGCTGTGAGTACATCCACACAACACTACACACTGTTCCTTCACCCAGGCCTCATCTTGCTCCTGAGCTGGAACACAGCCCAGCATGATGCTTCCATGTGCTGCATGTGTGAATCAGATGAAAGGATGTTGACTGATCCAGGTGAGCCCTAACAGACTGTGATGCCTCATGTGTGCAGGTCTGGAGTGGGCGCTCCTGTGATCGGTGATCTAGATGGAGAATATAAACACGACAGCAGGCGAAACATGCTGGAGTGGTGCCTACCTGTCATCGACGCCAACAACAAGACGGGCAGCCTGGAGTTCAGCATCGCAGGACAGCCCAACGACTTCTTCCCTATCAACGTGTCCTTTGTGTCAAAGCGCAACTACTGCAACATCCAGGTGGGTTCATGGAGACGCAACTCACTGAGGGGGAGACAAGCAGGCTGGAGTTCAGACGTGTCACTGGATCAATCAATCAATCAATCACACAATCTCATCTATTTATAACCCTAACCCTGTGTGTGTGTGTGTGTGTGTGTGTGTGTGTGTGTGTGTGTGTGTGTGTGTGTGTGTGTGTGTGTGTGTGTGTGTGTGTGTGTGTGTGTGTGTGTGTGTGTGTGTGTGTGTGTGTGTGTGTGTGTGTGTGTGTGTGTGTGTGTGTGTGTGTGTGATAACAGGGAGGTGTAGACACTGTGATCATGTTAGATTGATACCTGCTGTAAGAAGTCACCTGATCTGTTCTTAAGGTTCCTCTCTCTAACCCCTCCCTCTCTCCTTTCCTCAGGTTGCCAAGGTGATGTACGTAGACGGCGACAGCTCCGTCAGATACTCTTCAGAAACATCCTTCGTTGTTGACAAATACGAAATCCTGTAATGTATAAAAAAGGAAAACACAAACAGAAAAAAATCAAGAAAAAAGTCCAATTCTCTGCTACAGAGAAAGCTTAGCGAGTTCTTGCCTGCCCGCCTGTATACTGTTTCTGTTTCTGAGACTGTGTACACCTCCAGGCCCCCGTCAGCCCTCTGGGGAAGGAGCAGAGCAGCTGTGGTGTATTTATGTTTGTATCAGAGAGGATCATCATCTGTATAGAGATCAACCAACACACACACACACACACACACACATTTAGTGAAATTAAACCAAACGTCTACACTGATGCCGTTTAGTCCACCAACCCAAACAGTCTGGAGGCTGTCAGACTCAGAGGAGGAGTGTGTGTGTGTGTGTGAGACGTCCCCCAGAGTCACGTGTCCTCCACATCCTGTCCTCTCTCTCTCTCTCTCTCTCCCCTCTGACCCACAGAGCAGCACTTCTCTTGCTCTATTTCAGGTTTTTACCCACGGAACTTTGTAGTGTCAATCATCCTTTAATCCTTAAACTGATGTGATTTTCTCTCTCACTGAAGATGATTTATCTTTCCTTCTCTCATCAGTAAATTAGATTTCTCACTCTGACTTTGTGTCTGGTCATCAAAGTAAACGTGGCTCTGTGTTCTGCACTTTGTATTCTGTCTGCAGCAAAACTCTAACATACACTTTATTAATATTATTGTTATTAGATTCTGCAAATGTTTCCACTCCTGATACTGAAGTTAAGAGCAGGATCGTCAGCTGCAGTGCCAACTTCTGTAGCAGCGTTTAGTTCCAATGTGGTACTTTCACAAACACACACACACACACACACACACACACACACACACACACACACACACACACACACACACCCTCCTGGCAGACGAGCACAGAGCCCGACCCCTGATGAACCCAGGCATCATTTTATTTACAGTCAAATCATTCATAAACATTGTTTGTCTTTCATGTTTCGGTTGGATTTTTTTTTTTTTTTATTCCCTGAATTTCAATTTAGCGGTTCAATGGTTGTGTGGCTGTGGGGTTGAAAATGACTAGATTTAGCATTTTTAACTAAATTACTGAAAGGGGATCTTAACATTCCAGTGTACAACTAGAAAAAAAGACTCTTTGATTGAATAAAATGTATTATTGAAAATGTTAAAGAGTTTGACTTTGGTTTCTCCATGGTTACAACATGTCGTGGCTCAGTGGGACTGTTGGTGCTGCACTCGGGTTTGTGTTGTGGGTCAGATTTGTCTGTTTGGGGCATTTGCAGTTTGAGCCAGTAGGGGGCAGTATCAGCTCACAGATGGATGCAGGAGGTGAGAAGCTTTTCCTTCATGATGGACGAGTCTGTGTTTACTTTAAGTTTAAGTTAAATTAAGGCTCTAAGGGTTCCTCTAAGGACAGACTCAACATCTTCAGAAGAATGGAACTTTGTTCTGTTTGTTGGTCTGCAGCTTCCTGAGAAGGAAACAAAGATGGAGGCCAAGTACAAACTGTAAAGTGTGATCAAGTTGAACACTTTGTTGATGTTGTGGTGAGAATGATGATGTCACCTGAAGAGATTGAATGAAATGAGAATTCATAAAGGTAAAGCTTCTGCCTCCTCTTCCTCCTCTGCTGGATGAAGGTGAACCAGACAGGCTTTAGATGATGAGGACAGATGAAGGAGCCTGACGCTGCTGACTGAGATCAGGTTTGTGTACATTTACAAAGAAAACTATACATCTGATCAGTGTAAACATTGATTATGTTCAGAGACTTTTCAAATCTTTGCTTTGTGTTTTTATTTGTATTTCCTCTCAGAAAGCACTTTGATATGTTCCTTGTTCTTTTCCCTGAGCCGATCAATCAGACGGCAGGTTGAACTCTGGATTAGCACAATAGTGTTGTGTCCTAACAGATGGGTGAATGCTGGAGATGAAGCCGGAGGAAGAGGAGGGGAGGGGGGGGGGGTTTAAAGGGTCAAAGGGGGTGAGTTCAACAGAGCTTACAACGCCCTTATATGGAGTGTAGGGGGGAGGAGGAGGGGCTAAATAGCGGCCCTTCACTCATAAAAAGAGGGTGTGTCTGTGTCACGAATGAATGAACAGACTGATAAAGTCTTTGTAAAGGGTCTCACAGGAGGGAGAGGGAGAGGGGAGAGCAGGGCTGCCACACACACTCTGTCACCGGCCTGTTAAACACACACACACTGAGCTGGAGCGTACAGGCCACCGGCCCGGAGGCTCTGACCAGTAGCAGGGCTCCAGCTCCTCTTCCTGGCCGGACTGTGGAGCTGTAAGGATTTGTCGCTGTTCCAGGGTTGAAGCTGGACTGAAGGATCATGCAGAGGAAAGTAAGATTTAAGGTAAGAAACACACGGAGGCTCAGCTGAGGGTAAAGCTGTGAGATCAGTGGAGCTCTGCTGATCCTGCCTTCATGCTAAACTCTGTGTGTTCCTGTCTGACATGTACAGCTCTGATACAAGACATTTAAACAGAAGAAACTTTGTAACATAACTGAGTCAATCTATTCAGAATCTACGGCACAGACTCTTCTCTGTTGTCTGGTTGTTGTTCTGCTGCCACACAGGAAGAGATTCGTTTGATTTTTACAATGTTTGTGGCAAAACTTCATACAAGCTTAAACAAGCAGCGTAAAGGGTTAAATGTGCGGTTGTACAGTGAGTGACAGCGTGAGCACCACAGACACGCTGCAGGACAGTTTACACAGGAGGAGGAGGAGGAGGAGGAGGGACAGACTGACAGCTACACAGCAGAAATACCACAACTTAGTGCAAAAAGATGGAAAGTGTCATGGAAATATTTCACACAAACTCTCAGCTCCTCTCTCTTCTCTGCTCCTGTTAGAGCACGTGAACACGGCTCAGACTTCATGTTCCTCAGCTGGTTCTGTAAAGGTTTGGGCCCAAACACTGAAACCTGATAAATGTATACAACATGTTTGTAAATGGAACCCAGACAGTGTGAAGTGATACTGATAATGTAAAGATGTGTTCAAGTTCTGTGGGTCAACCCAGAACCCCAGTGGAGCCTGATACCTACATGTGACGCATGGAGGAGTGTGGTTCTGGAGGAATGGACCACAGAGAAGGTTTGGAGGTGATCTCAGTGAGCTAGTTATGTAGTTATGTTCTCTATGGCTGCTCACACTCTTTAGTTTGTTAATGTGATCACCAGAGTGACATCACCACACATCTGAGTGACAGTCTGGACCCAGACGGGGTCCAGACTCTGCTATTGTTATGGACTCACTCACTCACCTGTTATTGTACCAGCTGTGTGTGTGTGTGTGTAAATGAAAAGTGCTAGAAGAAGCCAAGTGCCAACCATCCACATGTGTTCATTCCTATGAAGCCCTGCATTCTTGAGTTCTATGGAAAGAGAAACCTTCACTTCCAAACCTCAATCTGTTACTTCTAAAGGTCTAAGATGTCTTAGATGATGAGGATCATCTGTAGTGTCACAACAGCAGCAGCATGAGAAAGAGCCATGATGCACAACATACAGCTATTCATGTTCAGAGTGAAGAGTGAGAGTGAGAGGAGCAGAGGCTCGAGAGGAAATTGGAATTCTGTAGCTGCGGGTGGAATTTCCACTCTGTGACCACAGCAGGCCTTTGCTCTGTCTGTCTGTCTGTCTGTCTGTCTGTCTGTCTGTCTGCCTGCCTGCCTGCCTGCCTGCCTGCCTGCCTGCCTGCCTGCCTGCCTGCCTGCCTGCCTGCCTGCCTGTCTGTCTGTCTGTCTGTCTGTCTGTCTGTCTGTCTGTCTGTCTGCCTGCCTGCCTGCCTGCCTGCCTGTCTGCCTGTGCCTTCTTTGACTGAGTTCTGACTTCAGCTTGTTGTTTCAGCTGTGAGGAACTGTGGTTGACTGATTACAGCCTTTTGGAAGCTGACCATACTGATCAGATGTTGGATCAATTGATTGATCCATCAGTGTGAGTACCTGGAGCTCTTCAGTCTGAGGTCTCTGCACTGAAGTCACAAACCAAGTCCACCAGGAAAATTACAGTTATTATTCATATTTATGTGAAAAGGAGCTTAATGAGTTTAATAAGGAAACACTCTAAAGCTCCGTTCAGCTCAAATCAATCAATCAAAGTACAGCATATCTTCAATATTTGCCATAAAGCCTTCCTACCATCACCAGCAGAGGGCAGCAGTGTTCCGTGTGTCCTGAGTGTAAATCATCATAAAGTCATGAAGCAAAGATCTAAACCTCTGAGTGTTTCAGTGCTGAGACTGAAGCGTGACATGAGGAGTGACAGGACATGTAGAGGAGAGACGTGTGTGTGTGTGTGTGTGTGTGGTACACTGTGTGCCCACTGAGCTGTACCGAGCTGCAGCGTCGCCTGGAGGGAACACGGAGGCGTCATGGTGACCAATCTAAGCTTTACTTGGTACCTGCTTGAGCTCAGTGAGCCTTCCAATCATGTCAGCGCCCATAGAGCCCTTTGATGTCCATAATGAGCCCATAAGCCCCTCCCTCCCTCCCCCCTCCCCTCAGCTCAGCCTGCAGCGCTCTGGATGCTTCTGTTCAGGCGTCTGAGGCGGGCGGCTGTGTGGGCGCTGCTCACCAAATATGCTTTTCATTGAAGATGAAAGGATGGAGAGATTTTACTGTCCTCGCCATCTGTTTGTGCTCGGAGTGTGTGTGTGTGTGTGTGTGTGAGTGTGTGAGTGTGTGTTTTACACATTAAAGACAAATGTACCTTTAGCCCCAGGTGATTAGAGCAGCAGTGTGAGGCTCAGGTGAAGTGTTGTGTAGGCTGGAGCTCTAATGAGTTCCTTCTAGTTAGTGTGTTTGTGTAATAGTGTGTTAATGCTGTGTTACATTCCTGTGTGAGCCACGCCACGCTACGCACACCGACGCCACGGCAAGTTCTGTCTGGTTTCTTACCCTCAGTCAAGCCCGGCAGGAAGTATGACTGTGCCCCACACACACACACACACACACACACACACACACACACACGCACACACAGTACAAAACCTCCCAAAATTGAAATACTGGCGTAAAGTATCAGTGCCTCAAAAAGGTCTCTTAAGTCGGCGACCTGACTGAATGTAATGAGTAGTAAAGACTCAGTAGTAAAGACTCATTAGTAAAGACTCAGAGGCTCAGAGGCTCAGAGTCTCTCTCCAGGTTTTCTCTCAGTGTTTCACTCCAGGCTGATGGTTAAAGTTTCTCCTGGTTTGGCGAACAAGAACATATTTCTTTGGACAGAAGAATGACGGCTTTGTGTCCTGGAGCA
This sequence comes from Genypterus blacodes, assembly GCF_046128005.1. Classification (NCBI taxonomy): domain Eukaryota; kingdom Metazoa; phylum Chordata; class Actinopteri; order Ophidiiformes; family Ophidiidae; genus Genypterus; species Genypterus blacodes. The sequence goes on from NW_027466981.1 coordinate 518,145, forward strand.
AAGAGCTGACAGGACAGGAAAGAGAGAGGGAGGGAGAGAGGGGCAGGGAGAGAGAGAGAGAGAGAGAGAGAGGGAGAGAGGGAGAGAGAGAGAAAGGGGCAGAGAGAGAGAGAGAGAGAGGGGTGAGTGAAGCACTGTACACTGGTGAGGTGTGTGTGTGTGGGTAAGTGCAACGAGAGAGTGAGTAAGTGAGAGAGAGAGAGTGAGAGAGTAAGTGAGAGAGAGAGAGAGGGGGCTGGGGTAGAGAGAGAGAGAGAGAGAGAGAGAGAGAGAGGGTGGGGAGCAGCAGCCAGACTGTGTGTCAGCAGAGTGTCGCCTCATGGCTTTACCTCAGTGTGTGTTATGACAGTGACAGACAGTGTGTGTGTGTGTGTGTGCAGTAGAGGAGAGACAGAGACCCTGACAGCTCACAACACACAGGATCCATCTGTAGTTTGTCTTTTTTTTACTTTTTGGACACAGAGTCACTTCCTGTTTGTCTGCTTTATGAATATCTGTGTTGTGTTCACTGGACCTGCCCCTCCTCCAATCAGGTGAGCTGTCAATCAAGTGTGTGTGTGTGTGTGTGTGTGTGTGTGTGTGTGTGTGTGTGTGTGTGTGTGTGTGTGTGTGTGTGTGTGTGTGTGTGTGTGTGTGTGTGTGTGTGTGTGTGTGTGTTGCAGGTGCACAGAGCTTTATAAAGACAGAGTTGATGGAGGTGAAGGTCTGTCCTCATCAGGGCTGGTGCCAAAGCTGGAGCCAGATTGTGAACCAGTCTGGTTCCCATGCCAACTGTCTGGGCCTCCAAAACTCTCTGACATAATGAGAAGTGTGACATCACAGGCCAGCAGGGAGAACTACAGGATATAAGGAAGTGTGATGAAGAACCATAAGAACTAGGATCAGACTGTAATGTGTCCTGTTAGCAGAGATCCATTATGTTACAGGTTTGATTGATGTAGAGGAGCAGTGATGATAGTTTGGTTTGGAGGTCTTTGTGTTGTGGCTGTGATGAAGCAGGAGTGAGCTCAGCCACAGACCTGCAGGATGAAGGAGCTCAGCTGCAGAGGAGAGTTTGTTATGGACATGAAGCAGTTTGTTGGGACACTGAATGTTTCCTCTGCCGGTCAGGTGGAGAGACACACGGGGACGGAGCTGCAGGTTCCATACATGAACAGGTCATGTTGTAGATCTGTGAGGAGGTCACATGATCAGCTCATGTTGTTGGCACCAGGCCTCATGGTTTAGATCCTATTTCAGTGTTGATGTCAAAGCTCCTGCATGGAGGAGAGAAAGAAAGAAAGAGAGTACAGAAAGGTGGTGCATGTTTTTCTGGACGCTGGTCTACAGGAGGCCCTCCACCCTCCTGGAACACTGGCTGCTCTGTAGAGAGAGAGAGAGAGAGAGAGAGAGAGAGAGAGCACAGCCTGTTACTGTTGGACCTCAGAGCAGAGCCTCATGTCCAGGTGGCTGCTGGAGAAACAACCAGAGCTGGACAGAGAACAAACCTTTGTGACGTGAGCTCAGTCTGCAAACACGTCTAACCTCCCCTCATCCCTCCAGTCTGTGTGTTCAGTGTGTGTGTGTGTGTGTGTGTGTGTGTGTGTGTGTCCCCTGGGTGCTTCACTTCTGCTGCTCACCTTCAGACTGATTGAGTCATCTTGTCTGAGCCTCATCACTGTGATCACCTCTCATCACTGTTTATAAGGGGCAGATTATTGATCAGGCCTTCATTCATTGTTTTGTGCACAACTGTCACTCAAACTCTCTTATTGAATGTGGCACAGTGTGGTTATATGTGTGTGTGTTATATCTGACACAATGACTGTGATCAGCTCAGATTATTGTTATTATTATTATTATCATTTCATTCATTC
>NW_027466981.1:525000-530000 GCF_046128005.1 Genypterus blacodes
TCTGCAGAGCACTCCGTTAGACCTGGTAGAGACAGGAAAGGGGCTGAAGTTCCAGGCGGAGCGCCCCCATCTGGTCAGCCTGGGCAGTGGCCGTCTGAGCACAGCCATCACCCTGCTGCCTCTCCCTGAAGGTGAGACCTTTGACCTGCAGATCTTCTAACCTTCTAACCTCTCATCCTTACAGTACTTATTGATGATCTGACAGAACTACATTCTAACATAGAAGCATGAACCTGAACCTGCTGTCTTATGTGTGTGTTGATGTGATTGTCTGCTAAAGCTGCTGGTCCATGTGTGTTTGTGTGTGTGTGTGTGTGTGTGTGTGTGTGTGTGTGTGTGTGTGTGTCTGTCTGTTGAGCTGTGAAGAAGATGTAGACTTCATCAGTCCCCCTGTCCTTCTAACATGTCTTCCTCTGCTCTCCTGTCTCTGCTCAGGTCAGACCACATTGGGTCATGGTCCCATGGACATCAACATCCAGGGTCCAGGGGTCGCAGCTCAGCACTGCTACATAGAGAACCGCTCAGGTGTCATCAAGCTGCACCCCTGTGGGAACCTGTGTGCTGTGGACGGACTCCAGGTCAACCAACCACTGCGCCTGTCACAAGGTAGGAGGCCTCTGGAAGCTCTGTCCCCCAGAATGCACTGCTGCAGGAGAGGGAGGGCTGCTCCTCCTCTTAGTTGAGGAGAGTTTAAGATAGAAGCATGAAGAATCTCACTACACTGAGCCTGGCTGTGTGTCCCTCATGTAGAGGGGCTGTGTGTCCCTCATGTAGAGGGGCTGTGTGTCCCTCATGTAGAGGGGCTGTGTGTCCCTCATGTAGAGGGGCTGTATGTGCTCTGTGGTGATGTAAAGGGTTAAAGAGGAGGATGTCAGTGTCCCTCTGTCTGTCCTCCTGAGTCACAGGGCAGACAGGAAGTGATGCTGCTGTGTGTCTCACCGCAGGGATCAGCTCAGCCATGAGTGTGTGTGTGTGTGTGTGTGTTTGTTGTGTGTAGGTGTGTCTCTAGCTTGGTAACCTGAGTGTGGCAGGGGGCTATTTATACTGACCCCCCCCCCCCCCCCCCCCCCACACACACACACACACTGACAGCTCCCACTTTAGACACTGAGGGGGTTTCAGGTTGGAGACTGACCAGCAGGGGAAAGAAGAGTTTCTCTCTCTCTCTCTCTCTCTCTCTCTCTCTCTCTCTCTCTCTCTCTCTCTCTCTCTCTCTCTCTCTCTCCGCTCCCCCCCTTCTCTCTCTGACTCCTCCTCTCTCCCCCCCCTCACAGTCTACGTCACAGTGAGGCTGTGACTCAGTCGGGATCTCCCCTTTCGTCCCCCCCCCCCTCCCCTCTCTCTCTCTCTCTCTCTCTCTCTCTCTCTCTCTCTCTCTCTCTCTCTCTCTCTCTCTCTCTCTCTCTCTCTCTCTCTCTCTCTCTCTCTCTCTCTCTCTCTCTCTCTCTCTCTCTCTCTCTCTCTCGTCTATCAGTCCAGTATGACCGCAGAATGCTTCAGTGATTCGGATGAAGCGGGATATTCTCCAACAAAGCAGCGCGCGCGCGTGTGTGTGTGTGTGTGTGTGTGTGTGTGTGTCCGGGCTCCATTGTGAAGATGCGTCTCCAGTGTGTTTCAGCCTGTGACGCTTGATCATTATCATAACAAAGCGGAGTGAAGCGTTTAAAGCGTCGCAGCAGAAACACGTGTTGAGTTTAAAGGAGCAGCAGGATGAAGAAGAGCAGAGAGCTCACATGAGTTTACTTCACTTCATTTAAAGTAAGTGGCTCTGATTTCACTCTGACTGAACTGTTAACGCCGCTGCGCCTCCGTTAGACAAATAGAGACTAATAAAAGATCTGTAATGATAAGATCAACCGGTACAATCACACACTTCATTTAAACAGTCAACCTGTACACACTCACAGATACATTAACCCTCAGATAACCAAACACACACCAGCTCAGTCTTTAGTTCAGGCTGGTTTGAGCTCTGTTAAAGGACCAACATGTCACTGAGGAGTGTTTATGAGTCATTCTGCTACATTCAAACACTCACTAACTATCTGACTAATACAACAATATCTGTGTGTGTGTGTGTGTGTGTGTGTGTGTGTGTGTGTGTGTGTGTACTTTATTGTACATGCTACTCCTTTATTTGTGCTTATCTCCATACTGATTTGAAGGTGAATCTATCTGGTTAGTCTCTTGTAGACCAAGGAGATGTTTAGGTGTAAAGGTTATAATAAACATAATTAAACCCACGGTAGATTCAAAACTCCACACTGACAGTTTTCATGAATCCCTTTTCTGAAGCATCAGCAGGTCAGAGGAACAATGAGCTGTCAGAACTTTAGACTCTGTGAGGCTCTGAACCAGAGCAGCTTGATCTGTGCTGCTCTCTCTGCTGCTCTCTCCTGTAGCTCAGTCCGGACGTCTCCATGCCTGATCTGTTTATAGACTACAAACATATACAGGTCTGCAGGATCTGCCCCCCCCCCTCATCTAGCCTGGCATGACCAGACCTTAGTGTGTGTGTGTGTGTGTGTGTGTGTGTGTGTGTGTGTGTGTGTGTGTCTACTGTTACACGTCTATTCCTGGGCCCAGTGTGACCAGAGCATGGCTGCTCACTGGAATAGAATAGAACTTTCCCTTCATTCATTGTGTTAGAGGTCTGTTAGAGGTGAGAGGTCTCTGGGTCCACAGGTTCTGATCCGGTGTGCTGGGATGAGCACAGACACCTAGAAGACACAATGAGCACATATGGACCTAATGAGACCAGCAGGGTCTGAATCCAGGCTGTGGTCTGAGCAGTGGGTAGATTCAGTGATGAGAGTCAGACAGCAGAGACCTTCAGTGTGTGTGTGTGTGTGTGTGTGTGTGTGTGTGTGTGTGTGTGTGTGTGTGTGTGTCTTGAGTGGTCATCCTCTGCTGCACGGAGGATGAAGGCAATGTGACCAAATGAGCCGAGGGCCTAAAGCTGGTGTGTGTGTGTGTGTGTGTGTGTGTGTGTGTGTGTGTGCCTTCAGAAGTGTGTGAGGGTTGTGTCTTAAATTGTATTTAGTATCCAGATGTGTACCTGATAATCAGACCTGATTTGTATTTGAATATTCCTTCCTTTTATCTGAAGGCTTCCTGCATTGCCTCATAAGATAACATCATTATGTAAGACTACACAACACAACACAACACAACACAAACACAACACAACACAACACAACACAACCATCCACCGTGAGCACACAACACAAAGGCAATGTAGAGGGAGAAAGAGAGAAACATGCAGTGTGTGCTTATGGTGAAGTAAAAACAGATCTACTTGAAAGTGTTCACACTCCTAATACAGACTGGAGTCACATGAGGGAGTGGGACACCTGGACAGAGCTCGACCATGTGTGGGTGGTTTGTTTTGATAATGAGCTGCTGCTGATCAGGCCTGGGGCCATCTGCCTCTGGGAGCATGTTAACAACCAGAGGACTGAGGGAGGAGGGGAGGGGAGGGGAGAGGGGAGGGGAGAGGAACATCTGTTAGGAGGAGAAGCAGCAGCAGACGGTGCTGTGATGACCATCAAGCATGGACACCAGCTGACACACTGCATCATCTGCTCTGTGGGGCGCTGGAGGGGAGAACAGGATCAGAGCAGAGGGTTACTGAGCTCATATGAAGGTAGAAACAGAACAGATGCTTCACCTGTTCCACATGATGCTGTTCAGGGAATAAGTCACAATAATATGGAATGTAGGATGAAGGCCTTCACACCTTCACAAGCATTAGATCTGAAACTCAAAGCCAGATTGGATCCTGGTCATGATGTGGTTTGCCTTGGACTTCCTGTGGCAGTGCGGTGGAAGGAGTCAGACTCAGACCTGCTGTGTGGAGGAGCCTTCTAGTGTGGAGACTGAAGAGGAAGTGAGAGTGGGAGAATAAACATAGAGAGAGAACAGAAAGAGTCAGGATCTCTTTTCTTATCCAGCAGAAGAAGCAGACTGTAATGTGAATCCTTATCTATCTATCTATCTATCTATCTATCTATCTATCTATCTATCTATCTATCTATCTATCTATCTATCTATCTATCTATCTATCTATCTATCTATCTATCTATCTATCTATCTATCTATCTATCTATCTATCTATCTATTATCTCTCTGCTGTATGCATCTGCACTTGTTGACCTCTGGCTCATCAAGGGTTAAGTGTTTCATGAGTCTCCCTGGCCTTTGTCAGCCTTGGTGGTGGAGCCTCTTTGTCTGCTTTATGACTCTGGTGGTGGTTTGGTGCTTTAAAGCCAGCAGACTTTACATGAGATACACACACACACACACACACACACACACACCACACACACACACACACACACTCATCCTTCACCCTGCCCCCTGTTCTGTCTTCATGCGTGTCTTTGTGTCAGATTTTCCTCTTTCCAGTGTTTCCAGTGTAGCGGTTGATAAAGTGTGTATCTCTGTTTCTACCGCTGCGTCTGCGTCTGCGTCTGCGTCTGCGTCTGCGTCTGCGTCTGCGTCTGCGTCTGCGTCTGCGTCTGCGTCTGCTCCGCTTCTGCTGAGCTCAGGCTTTGGTAAACTGAAACCTGAAATGCTTGTGAACCACCCGTTCCTGGAAGAGTCCTGGCCTGCTGATGCTGGTGGCCTGGGTTCTTAAACACATGGAAAAAGGAGAAGCAGAGCTTTTGTGTGTTTTGACTCGTCAGCACGCACAAACTCACAACCAGGCAGAAAGCAAGAGGAGGGATCCTGATGAAGACAGCTGATTGATTGAGAAGAATGAAGAGTGTGTGTAAATGGATGTTGTACCGTGTCAGACATGATTAATACAGGATCCTCAGGATGACTGACAGCTGACAGCTCATTGATCAGGAGCAGGAAACCAAAGATGACACACAGTGTTGTGATGTCATCCAGAGCTCAGTTCACAGAATGAGGAACATGTTCACATGAAAACTACAGGCTTACATCATATGAGTATTAAACCCTTAAACCCCTGACCCTGATCTCTGCAGGTT
>NW_027466981.1:532500-535521 GCF_046128005.1 Genypterus blacodes
GAATAAGCACCGTCTCAAAAACACCAGCCTGACTGCAGAGTGTGTCTGTAGATTCAATATCACAAGAAATGTTTGAGCTGTGTGTCTGTTGAGTTTAGACCAGTAAACATTTTATACTCCTTAAATAGAAACGTGTTACTAAGGCAACCATAGTTTGAGCCCATGTAATAAAACAAGACGGTACAAAAAAAGAGAATGGAGGGTGAGACAGGTCTGTCTGTCTGTTTCTGTCTCATGGCCTCAGCATCTGTGGCCTGTTAATAAGGTCACTTACTGTCAGAGTGTGTGAGTGTGTGTGTGTGTGTGTGTGTGTGAGCGAGCGTGTGCGCTTGTGTGTGTGCGTGTGTGTGTGTGTGCGTGTGTGTGTGTGTGTGTGGTGTGTGTGCGCGTGTGCGCGTGTGTGTGTGTGAGCGAGCGTGTGCGCTTGTGTGTGTGTGTGTGTGTGTGTGTGTGCGTGCGTGTGCGTGTGCGTGTGTGTGTGTGTGCGCGTGTGCGCGTGTGTGTGTGTGAGCGAGCGTGTGCGCTTGTGTGTGTGTGTGTGTGTGTGTGTGTGTGTGTGTGTGTGTGTGTGTGTGTGTGTGTGTGTGTGTGTGTGTGTGTGTGTGTGTGTGTGTGTGTGCGTGCGTGCGTGCGTGCGTGTGCGTGTGCGTGTGTGTTTGTGTGCTTATTGGATGCATGATAGAAGCACAGAGTGAGTTTTGTCAGCATGCAGGTGTTGAGTCAGCAGGATTCCAGCCTATTCCAGTTAGGCCACGCCTCCAGGCTGAACTCTGTCAGCTTCAATCATGAAGACCTGCATGTCATCCTGAAGTCATATATGTAGACTAGGACATGTTTATTACAGCTGGGCCTCTGTGGGTCAGAGGCAGGGCTGTCTCCTTCTTTACCTCCATCTCCTCCAGAATGTTCTACTGGATCTATGGATCTATGATCTATGGATCTATGATCTATGGATCTATGGATCTATGATCTATGTGAGAGTGAATCCCTGCTGTCAGACCAACATAAGATGGAGCCAAACTCTACCAGAACAGCTGCTTTGGCATTTAAGACCCCAGTTTAGTTAAAAAGGTCAAAGAGTTCATGGCTTTTCTGTGTTTCATCACAGACTTACACGTCCAGATGAAACAGAGCTTGATCATCTTATCTGCTTAATGAGACGACTCTCCTGTGGAAACAGGAAGTTGGGACAAGGCGTAACACAGCCATGTCATCAGTCTAAGCCTCTGTGTTATCAGACAGAGGAGATGAAGGGCAGAGGGTGAGGCTGCTCACAAATATGAGATGCTTGTTTTGATTGGCAGTTTTGTTTAGACTGTGAGGAAGCATGTTTAAAAAGCTCATCTTCTTCATCTGCCCTTATCAGATGATTGACCTGTGACCTCTTATGGGTCAGAGACCTGGTGCCAGTCTATCAGAGGCTCAGCCACATGGGAGGAAACTGGGGAGAACATGTAAACACTCTGTCACGGGGCTCTGACTGACAGATGAAACGTGGCGTGTTCTTCCTCCTGGCATGTTCTCCCACTCTGCAGTAGCGTGTTGTGCAGCGTCTGAATCTGTGTCTCTGCTGTCTTCCAGGCTGTATGCTGTGTTTTGGTCAGTCAGCTTTCTTCCCGCTTCAACCACCCTGAGGAAGCTTTCAGGATGAAGAGCATGATGCCTCTGGGAGGAGCCGGACCCCCTGGGGGCTACAGGCTGCGTGCAGGTACGGCCCCTCAACATGCAGCTCTCATTCTGTATTACACACACACACACACACACACACACACACACACACACACACACAATGATAAGAGGATCTCCTTCACCAAACTCCATGTTTACTGTGTCTTGTATGGATGAAAAGCTTAGATTCCTTTAGAGCCCAACAGGCCGAGGCTGAGGAGGAGCAGCAGCTGATAGATGATTTAAACATGAAGATGCTTTTATAAACTGGCAGAAGAGGAGGAGGAGGAGGAGCAGGAGACGTTCAGAATGTTTGATAGTCCAAACATCAACATGGGGCGTTCAGTGTTTCACACTAAATGTTAGATGAAATAAAAAAAGAAATACTGAATGAATAATTAACCCTTACATGTTAACACAGCATGACACACGATGACATCAGGTCAGATCTGAACACACACACACACATACTGTAGAGTGTGTTGGTTGTTGTCAGCCTCAGTCCTGTGTGTGGCTGAGCCCTGCAGCCTGATGGAGCCCAGCTGGGACCGGACCTGCTGCTGCTGCTGGAGTTCACACCATGCATGTTTTATGAGCATCTCATTCCTCTGCGTCTCCAGGCAAACTTTTCAGTGTGTGTGTGTGTGTGTGTGTGTGTGTGTGTGTGTGTGTGTGTGTGTGTGGCGGTGTGTGTGTGTGTGTGTGTGTGTGTGTGTGTGTGTGTGTGTGTGTGTGTGTGTGTGTGTGTGTGTGTGTGTGTGTGTGTGTGTGTGTGTGTGTGTGTGTGTGTGGTGTGTGTGTGCTGCTCTTCTGGCAGACACTCAGTGAAAGCGTATCTCTCCTTGGCGAGCTCTGCTCCTCTGGCTCGTCCATGCCTGCGTGCTGTTTGGCTCCTCTCTGCCTGTTTAATTGCCTCCTGGCCTCCAGAGGATAAGTTTAGCACACGGGCACGACTTCCTGACTTCCTGATCCAGTAATGAATGCCTTCCGTTGTGTTGAAACATACCATTTTCCTCAATTATGTATTCCCTTTGCTTCTGCCACTCCCATGATAGTCTGGGCGTATCTGTCACATCTATGAGAGCCGTTAGTTTATCAGGAGGAAGGGAGACGATATGAGACTCCACTGAGTAAACACGGCTCCTTCAGCTGCCCGGGCTTTAGTACTGGTGACTTCACTTCTCTACCTGTGATCCACCTTGTTTGGTTCCTGTCTGCTGGTTTCCTCTGTGGTTTGGTGACTGAGCCGCTCACTTCAAGTGTCTGATGGCACCCAGACTATTTATAAACCTCTGGTCCCATTCTGCTGTCCCCTCCTGTCCCTCCTGCTCTCTCTCTCTCTCTCTCTCTCTC
>NW_027466982.1:5000-22500 GCF_046128005.1 Genypterus blacodes
CCTCCAGTGTGAGCCATCAGCTCCTTCCTGTCTGAGGACCAACATGGTGTCTGATGATCCACCTGTCTCACTGCTGGAGGTGAGACAGGAAGGAGCTGACGGATCAACCTGAGGAGCGATGTCCCCGGTGAGCCTCAGCAGTTAGGAGCGTGTGTGTATCACGTGTACGTACACACACGTACACACACGTAGAACCAGGAGAGGCTCCGTGAGGCGTTCAGGCTCCGGGTCCTGATCCGTCCTCTAACCTCTTCTCTTGTTTAGCTCTACAGTAACAGAAGTGTGTAAGCAGACTCTCAGGTTCTCTCTGTCACTGGAGGAGAAACGCACGTGAACACAATCAAAGCAAACACACTCTGTTTTTAATTCTGACTGAACACTTTTCAACGTAACACGGACACGTCTGCCTTTTTCTACTCTCTGAATCGTGGATCACAGGATTCTCTGCCAAACTTTTTACATTTGTAGTCACATGTTTGACATCTCACAGCGTGTCAAATGTAGTCTAATATATATATATTATATATACATAGCTAAGTGATGTCATACTTATCTCTTGCACTGATTAGACTAAAGTATGAGGAAGCAGACGGATGTGTGTGTGGCTGTTAAAGTGTTCCTGATCACTGTGATGGTGTCTGTTAGCGCCCACGCCGCCCGCACAGGTCGGCCCGCACCAGTGTTTCCTGCTGAGTGGATCCTTTTGGTATAGATCATTAAACAAATTGTATATTTTTGGAGGAAGAGCGTTTGTCTGTGTGTTTGTTTATGTCTGAGTTCCCTCCAGCGACTGTCTCTCCCTCTGCCTCCTCTTCTTCACGAAGGCCTGGGCCTCTCGGTCTCCTCTCCTCGTCTCCAACAACGCCAGAATGTCGTTGCCTGGAAAACACACACACACACACACGCACACATATCAAAGTAAAGTTGCTGCGGTCAGTGTGGGGGCGGAGTCTCTACAGCGTGATGGCAGCGTGGTACCGTTGGGTTTGGGATGTGTGAGCGGCAGGCGAATCTGCGCCGGCGTGGCGTCCGGCTGACGGCTGAGTTCATCCGCCCCTCTGTCTCTATCACCCCCGACCCCCGGGATGGCCTTGAGGGCCAGGAACGCCTCGCCCTCGAAGTCGTCCGTCATCAGGGTGTCGTGATCCAACACCGTCACCACCAGGCAAGCCCCGGGAGCCTGGCACTGATCCAGGGACACCAGGCTGTAGAGCAGAGAGAGGAGGAGACGGGTCGCTGAGTTTCCCTTCATTTAAAACCTCAGTCTGCCTCTGAGGAAGACGAGCATGAAGCAACGACCAGGATGGGACTGAAGTCAGCACAAAGTGAAGGTGGGTGACTGAAGACTTGTGTGTCTGCGGCCTGCACTCTTCATCACATTCAGAGTAATGGAGCCAATAGAAAGAGACTGTGACTCTGTCTGTGTGTGAAGAGATGGACTCACAACTCAAAGGCCTCGTCAAAGAGGGGGTTGAGGTCGCGGCTCTTGATTTGAGTGCAGCGAGGCTCCACTATGGAGAAAACGTGACGAGGCTCCAGACACAAGTGGACAAAGGGATCGCTGAAACCTGCAGAAGAAGAAGAAGAAGAAGACGGAGCAGGTATCAGAGGCTGCGGCGTGTGTGTGTGTGTGTGTGTGTGTGTGTGTGTGTGTGTGTGTGTGTGTGTGTGTGTGTGTGTGTGTGTGTGTGTGTGTGTGTGTGTGTGTGTGTGTGTGTGTGTGTGTGTGTGTGTGTGTGTGTGTGTGTGCGCGCGCGTGTGTCTGCGTGAGGATCTGACCGTTAGAGTCCATTGGTAGGAGGCCGACGGCGTTCAGAACTTCCACCATGAGCCTCTGGTCTGACCTCCTGTAGGACGTCAGGATGGTGACGGCGCCGTACTTCTCTCCACAGCAGACGTTCTGACAGGGAGACAAACAGTCAGACACTTCCCTTCATGGCTTCAGCTTTGTTGTTCTCCTCAGGTTTTCCTCACCTGCTCCCAGATTTTCCTCTCCAGGAACTTCTCCAGGAGCTTCTGGCTGCTCAGAGCGTTGTGGGTCAGGTGAGCGTTGAGGATCTGGATGGACAGAAGAGACAGAAGCTGGATCACTGGTGGAGACACCTGGTCCTGGATGCTCGACCTGGCTGAGCTGAGGACATGAGGGACTGCTCTACCTTGTGCTCCTCAGAGTGTAGAGCCTCCAGAGGGAGTCCAGCCCCCTGAGCGTGGAAGCTCTGCTCCAGGCACTGAAACAAACACACACACACGTTCACTCATGGAGCTGCAGTAAGAACACAGGGTCAAAGGTCACAGCAGAGCGTCTCCTGACCTGCAGGGCGTAGAGCAGCCTCTGGCAGAAGACCATCAGGCCCTCCTGCTTGGTGTGCTGAGTGGCCACCTGCTGGAGGATCCTCACTGAGTTGTTCCACAGAGGAGTGAGCAGACTGGAGAGAGGGGAGAGACGCTCAGAGGTCAAGGTCAAGGTCACGCGCCACAACAAGAAGAACCTGTGAAGATCCACACTGACCTGTTGAAGTTCTCCTGGACCAGGTTCTGGTTCATGTACTGCAGCTCCTTCTCCACGTAGTGAATGAGAGGAACCACAGCCTGGAAGAAAGCAAACACTTCAGTCCTTCACCTCCACTTCTGTCAGCTGATCTGTGAATGATCTTCCTCCTCCCTGTGAAGCCAAACCTTCCTCTTCTCACTGTTACAACTTTGACTTTGTATACTTGAGCACATCTGACTGACTATAATATTGTATCTGTTTATACTTCAGACTGGACTCTGGTCTGTGTGGGTCTGAGGGGACTCTGGTCTGTGTGGGTCTGAGGGGACTCTGGTCTGTGTGGGTCTGAGGGGACTCACGTCCTCTGTGGACTTGGAGGGAAACCTCTTCCTGGTCGCCATGTTTCTCACGTACGTCTCGATGTCCATGTTCAGCTGGAGGAAGAGGAGGAGGCCATGATGAAGGGTTTACATGTACCATGGTGTGTGTGTGTGTGTGTGTGTGTGTCTGAGCCTCTGTTCATATTTAGTCCAAGCTATTTCCAAAAACAACTTTGAAATGTGGCCGTAGCCTCTTTGAGCCTTTGTTTGATTCTGTGAGCGTCTTCTGGCTCGGGTGGCTGGGCCGTCTTCTTCTTCTTCATTTGTTGGGAACAAGGCCTTTGGGTTCCGTTTCAGGTGAGCGTTAGTGAAACATGCACTCACCTTCTTTCCCAGAGTGTTTAAAGCCGAGCGTATCTCTCTGTTCAGGACGCTCTGGGCCTGGCCTAGCTGGGAGGGCAGTGTGTTATGGAACTGGCTCTCTGCTATGACCTGAACCGTTCGCTCCCGCAGCCCCGCCCAGTTCAGCTTCATGGGAATGCGGTTGAGGACGGAGCGCAGGTACTCCAGGTCGTTCACCACCACACACAGCTGCAGAGACGGAGGGAGAGACACACACACCTGAGAGTCCCACAGAGCTCCCATGGAGGAGAACCTGGAGGGTTTCTCACCATGTTGATGGATCTGCCAGTGTCGGACTTCTCAGACAGAACTCGAACCTTCTCCTTCAGGATGTGACAGTAGGTCATCACGATCTTACACACATCCTGAAATCACACAAAGGCTGAAGAGACACTGCACTCAGACTGCTGTGTGTGTGTGTGTGTGTGTGTGTGTGTGTGTGTGTGTGTGTGTGTGTGTGTGTGTGTGTGTGTGTGTGTGTGTGTGTGTGTGTGTGTGTGTGTGTGTGTGTGTGTGTGTGTGCGTGTGCGGGTGTGTTACCTCAGTGAGCTTGACCATGAGCATGAAGGCCTCCTCGGGGTCGGGCCAGGACAGCTGCTCCCACAGGTGACAGATGGGTTGGATGCAGTCGACCAGATCCACCACAGAGGAGCTGTGCTTGATGGGCGTGTCCCCGGACTGAAGCGGCTGCAGCTGAGGTCACAAACGTGTCAAACCAGAGTCACATCTGATGAAAGCAGAGAGCAGAAGTGAAAGCATGTACACACTCCTGACCTGGTCCACCTGCAGGGCCCGCTCCACCCGGTCCTGTGTGGTGTTGAAGGCCTGGTGTAGCCAGTAAGGGAGAGCCTCTCTGAAGTCCTCCTGAAAGTGTGTGAGCTCCAACACGCCCCTGGAAACACACACACACACACACACACACACACACACACCACTGACTCCACTTATCCCATTACATCCCTGTATTGGGCTTTAGTATGTGGAGAGATGTGACCTCTGACCTCTTCTGTAAGAAGGCCTTGTCTTTGCGGATGCTCTGCAGGCTCAGGTAGACAGGAAACAGGCTGTTAGCCACGTGCTGCTCCATCTGACCGTCCATCAGAGCCAAGGTGTCCCGCACCTCCTGGGCCAGCTGCAGAGGAGAGAGAGAAGAAGAAGAAGAAGAAGAGAACTCCAGTGAGACAGGAAACACTTTCCATGTCTTTCATTGGGTTTGTTCCTGTTGATGTTGACTGAAGGATTGATTGATTGAAGACGAGAGACTCAAACGTTTCAGTACTAACCAGGGAGTCGAGCTTGTGATAGACCACAGTGAAGACGTCCAGCTGCACCGCACTGCAACACAACACAACACATTCAGCTCTGGTACACTCTCTCTCTCTCTCTCTCTCTCTCTCTCTCTCTGTCTCTGTCTCTGTCTCTCTTTCTCTCTCTCTTGTTCGTACTCCATCATCCCTCTGAAGGTTTCTAGCTCCAGTTTACCTGAGAAACACTTTGTTCCAAACATCTTTGTTGTGTTTGACGTCTTCCTGCACTTCCCCCATCAGCCTGGAGAGGGCGTCCACGATCTCTGACTGGTCCTGGGTGTTGGCAAACAAAATGAAACCTCAGCCCACAAACAGCATGCAGACTTCATCCATGTGATTGATGGTTAGGGTCAGGGGTCAGGGGTCAGGGTTTACCTTAGTCATTGGCTGATGCAAACCCTTTTTGATGGTGAACCACTCCTGTGTTCCTGCCTGACATAAAGAATCGAATCACATGGGATCATTATTCAGTATCACCCCCCCCCCTGTGATGAAGTCATAATAGTGATTGATGACCGACCTGAACGGCATCGCTGACCTCGTCCTGCAGGTCAAAGTCAGCCGGGTTCAGCTTCTGAAAGCTTTGAGTTTTACAGATCTGCACCAGGATCCTGAAAGAAGACCAATCAGTGAGTGTCTCTGTGTGTCTCTGTCTCTGTGTGTCTCTGTGTGTCTCTGTGTGTCTCTGTGTGTCTGTGTGTCTCTGTGTCTCTGTGTGTCTCTGTGTGTCTGTGTGTCTCTGTGTCTCTGTGTCTCTGTGTGTCTGTGTGTCTCTGTGTGTCTCTGTGTGTCTCTGTCTCTGTGTGTCTCTGTGTGTCTCTGTGTCTCTGTGTGTCTGTGTGTCTCTGTGTGTCTCTGTGTGTCTCTGTCTCTGTGTGTCTCTGTGTGTCTCTGTGTGTCTCTGTGTGTCTCTGTGTCTCTGTCTCTGTGTGTCTCTGTGTGTCTCTGTGTCTGTGTCTCTGTGTGTCTCTGTGTCTCTGTGTGTCTCTGTGTCACTGTGTCTCTGTGTGTCTCTGTGTCTCTGTGTGTCTCTGTGTGTCTCTGTGTCTCTGTGTGTCTCTGTGTCTCTGTGTGTCTCTGTGTGTCTCTGTGTCTCTGTGTGTCTCTGTGTCTCTGCGTGTCTCTGTGTGTCTCTGTGTGTCTCTGTGTCTCTGTGTCTGTGTGTCTCTGTGTCTGTGTGTCTCTGTGTGTCTCTGTGTCTCCTGGTGTGTATGCAGGTGTGCGACAGGTGTGTGAGCGGCAGCACGGCGGCGGCGTACCTGAGCAGTGTGTGCAGCTTGGGGGTGGCAGTGGGAGTCGGGGGGAAGATGTCTCTGTATTTGGACACCAGACAGAGTCCATACTGCAGGAAGCCATGCAGAGAGTCTCCAAGCTCCTGCTTCTGTTCAACCAAGGACACTGAGCTCTGATATTGACATCACAACCAGCAGATGTTTCTCAATGAGACATGGCGTCAGAAGGGGGCAGTAGTGAGTTAGTTACCTGCTGGTACGGCAGCTCCTGCTGGCACCAGTGGTACTCGATGCTGGTGAGCTGCTGGAACAGCACGGACGAGTCCACCTCTAAGCTCTGGTACAGTTTACTGTACGCAACCCACTTCCTGTCAGGAACAACGGCACAAACCCCTCACAAGTAAACAAGGAGCACCAGGAAGAGGACCAGGAGGACAAGGAGGAGCTTGTCTCCTGTCTGCACACCAGCAGAAGGTGTGAAGGTGCTTACCCCAGGTCCTGGAGGAAAGGTGAGAGGTCGTTCTGCGTGGCGTAGAGGTCCAGCAGTGTCTGAGCTTCGCCACCCAGCTCTCCTTTCCACGAAGTACAACCCTGAGACAGGTAAGCAGAGGGACGGAGGACATGGAGGTGTGGTTCCTGCCTTTAAGGGGACACACGTGTCCACTTGGTCTGGTCCCTTACCTGCTGCTTGGAGATGTACGCCTGCACAAACTGCTGGAGGATTCCACAGTAGTTGGTGTAAGCACTTCGCCCGGCGCTCAGCGTCCCGTCCCTCTGTCAGTCACAAGGGAGACGTCTCACAACCTGTCCATGTCTCAACATCTCTGGGACAAAGGTCTGAATGGACGCCTTTACCTCTTTGTGGATGAACTTGAGTATGAGGTGACACTGTCCTCTGTTAGGATGCTTCTCCGTCCTGGGCTCCAGATTGTACCATTTGTTTTCTGTACAGGGAAGATCCTAAAGGCCCCAAGACATGAAACCAACCACACAGCAGATATGCCTCATGATAGTGTGTGTGTGTGTGTGTGTGTGTGTGATTCCACGTCACTTCGATGACAGGAAGTGGTTTACTACCTGTAGTTTCAGGACGATGTGTCCCAGGAAGTCGTCCGTTCCTTTCTCCTTCTTTGCATCTTTGATCATCCTATGGAACAGAAGCAGTAAGCGTCTTTAATGTTCATCTGCTTAGCATGGAGGCCATGTGGCTCAGGAGCCAGAGGGGGCGCTGTACCTCCTCAAGCTGTCGAAGCTGGTCTTGATCTCCTCCAGCTTCTGAGTGAGTGACACATCCTCGTCTTTATCCCTGAAACAGCAGCGACACTAAATGTGAACAGAGCCGATGGCAACATTTCACCACAGAACCTGCTGGAGGTCTTCAGGTTGTCCTCACCACATCTCCAGGTGGAAGCTGGCACCCTCAGGGTCCTGGAACTCTCTGAACATCAACAGATCAACATGATGAGGAGGTGGAATGTAAAGCGGACGTATGGGGCAAACAGAGATGTTTGGACTCACAGGATGAAGGTCTGGTTCCAGATGGGCATGAGCGTTTGCTTCTTGATCTCCGTCTGGTAGAGCTTCTGCTCGGGCACGGAGTCCTTCATTACCACTCTGCGGGGTTTGGACCTGGACTTGCGTGTGTTAGTTTGTTTCTCCTCCTCCATGATGGTGAGCTGGCAGTACGGGTCACTGGAGCCTGAGGAGAACACATCAGGGGACCTTCATCATCATCATCGTCATCATCACCAGACCCACAGGACTCTATGTGTTTTATTCGGTTTATATTTCTTATATTCTTGTATTTATCTGATCTAATCTCTCACTACTGCTCTTCTCTAAGCATGCAGGCTCATCTGCTGTTAGATTCATCAGATTGATCTTATTTATTAAATGAAGATCCGACTCACCTGTAACATCTTTAGCCAGAATTTCTTTGGCTTCTTTCACGGTGGCCATCAGGCAGTAAACAGGAGGCTGAGACACAAAGATCCAGATGCTTAAAGCTCCAAACATGAGCCCAGATGTTCTGCATGTCAGAGCTCCAAACATGAGCCCAGATGTTCTACATGTCAGAGCTCCAAACATGAGCCCAGATGTTCTGCATGTCAGAGCTCCAAACATGAGCCCAGATGTTCTACATGTCAGAGCTCCAAACATGAGCCCAGATGTTCTACATGTCAGAGCTCCAAACATGAGCCCAGATGTTCTACATGTCAGAGCTCCAAACATCAGCCCAGATGTTCTACATGTCAGAGCTCCAAACATGAGCCCAGATGTTCTACATGTCAGAGCTTCTCTCTCTCTCACCTCTTTGCTCTGCAGCGTCTCCATCAGACTGTGGTGCTCTGCCTCGGTCATGGTGAAGGCCTGCAGGATCAGAGGGAAAGGCACATACAGTACAGGGTGTGTGTGTGTGTGTGTGTGTGTGTGTGTGTGTGTGTGTGTGTGTGTGTGTGTGTGTGTGTGTGTGTGTGTGTGTGTGTGTGTGTGTGTGTGTGTGTGTGTGTGTGTGTTACCTCCTTGATGTAGTGGAAAAGCTGCTCATCTGTGAAGACCTCAGCAGACGCCGGCTTCCCCAGCTTATGAGCAACGGTGTAGAGCAGCTCCATGTACAGAGGCTTCAGCTGCAGCACACACACACACACACACACACACACACACACACTCAGCTGTAGTGCTGTAGTCTTTACTGTGTAGACTCAGAGTTCAGGTGCACAGGAGGAGCTCTGATACCTCACGCTCTTTGTGTTTTCTCGCTTTCTCTTCTGGGTTTTCATCGTCCTTCAGATCCTACAGGAGAGATGCAACATGTGACCTCTGTGACCTCTGCTAAATGACCTGCTAAAGGCCCTGCGGTGTGACCTACCCTCTTCTCTCTCAGTCTTCTGGTCTTGGCCAGTTTACGTGCGAGCCCTGGGGAGAACTGACAACATGAAGGGAGAGAAAGAGTCAGGAAAAACCAGACCACCAGAAGAACAAGAGGTCAAAGGGCATCCCAGCTCATCTCATAGGTCCTACCCCCCGGGAACGGCCTGCATGCCTGGGAGCGCCCGGCTGTGTTTACCTGTCGAGTGGCTTCATGATCCTGCAAACAGAAGAGGAAGCTGATCAGCTCATGATGACATCAAAACCTCAGTGTTCAGACCAGAAAGGATTTTGAAACGATGTTCAAGTTCCTCACAGACGAGCGGCTACATTACTCAACAAACACACTTCAACAGACACAGACACAGAAGCAGCAGCAGCAGCAGCTCTCTTCTTCAGGACCTGATAAGAAGGACGCACCGCAGCTTCTGTAAACAACTTCCTGTAAGTCACCGCTACTGAAACACACACACACATCGCCCTGGGAACAAGAGCGCTGGCGGCCGTTTCACATCCACCTCAACCTCTCAACAATTGTCACAAGGCACACACACAGCTTCACAGGAGCTTCACACTTCACACCCCATACATATCAGGGGTTGTGTCAGTCTGACTCATGCTTGGTTACTGTCACCGAGGATGATCTGAGTGTTTGATAAGAATCAGAACCATTTTGATGTAGCATAACAAGATGTCTAAAGATGGTAACCATAGAGACGATAAGTAAGAGAGGCAAAACTCCAGAAATATGCTGCGATCTACACCACACACACACACACACACACACACACGCACACACACACACACACACACACACACACACACACACACACACACACACACACACACACACACACACACACGCGCAGACCATCACACACACACACACATGTACACACACACACACACACACACACACACAGACACACACAGAGACAAACACACACGGAGACACACACACACACACACACAGCGGTGTGGACACGTGTGTGTGTTTCCGGGCTCTAATCAGCTGTATCAGGGAGGCAGTAGCTCAGTGGGTAGAGCTTCCGCTTGGGAACCGGAGGGTCGCCAGTTCGGTGCCCTGCCGAGGTGCCCCTGAGCAAGGCACCGAACACTCAATTGCTCTCCTCTCTGCGAAGGGTGGTAATGTAATGTAATGTAAGTCGCTTTGGATGAAAGCGTCTGCCAAATGATCGTAAGGTAAGGTAAGGTAAGGTAATGTAAGGTAAGGTAAGGTAATGTAAGGTAATGTATCGCTGTCCTAACTCATCTGATCTTTTCTACTTTGGTGAATATTTCTAGTTTTATGACCAAAACAACACATTTTCCGCGCTGAAAGTCTCAGACCTAAACATAACCTTTGACCCAAAGCGATGCCCAGTCCAAACACACTCACACACTCCGTACCTGCTCAGGTGTCTGCAGTAAACTGGCTCCAGCGCCCAGATGCTCACTTTGACTGGTCGTCATGACGATGATAATATTCGATAACCGGGCCCCTGGCTGGTTGAGGTGCTCGGCGTGTGTCTGTGTGTGTGAGACAGGGAAGCTGTGTGTGCCTGTGCATGCTTGCAGCGTTGTTTTTATGAAGCAGCCGGAAAGTCATCACTTCCTGTTGGAGGTGGAAACATCAGTAACTGTGACTTCTTTCCTCACCGACGCTGGAGCTTCTGTCTGAGTGTGAGAGCTTCATCCTACTGTCCTCACACACACACACACACACACACACACACAGACACACAAAGCTTGAGCTGCATCACATCACAGTAATGTTTACAGACAGCATCATGTATCTGCTCTGGAGGCCTCTGAAGGGACCCCCCCTCCCCCCACCCCCTGTGGGGACCCCCCTCTCAGGACCCCCACTTGGGTCTAGATGTGTGTGATGTTGCCACAGCGCCCCCAGCAGGTAGACTAAGGTGCTGTTGAGTCAGCAGTGAGGTCACGTGTCCACCGTTGGGCTCCAGCTGACTCATGTAATCATGGGCTGCAGTTAGGCAACAAGTTGCTCCGCCTGCAGCAACTTCCCCCGACAATGAGTTGCTAAAAGAGATCACTTCCGGGTCTTGTGATGGTTTGGTCGGCGCATGCGCAGTGGCGGAGCCGGCGGGGACACAATGGAGTCGGACGTACACAGAGAAGAATGTGGCGAGCAGAGCTGAGAGCAGCCGAGTGTGTGTGAGTGTGTGTGACCGAGCGGCCGCGGAGGACAGAGCAGCCGCACATAGAGCAGTCACTCCACAGCATATCGACCTAGAGCAGAGATCAGCCGCCCTGCGCTGCTCTGGCTGCTCTGCCTTTGCCTTTGAGCCAAACATCAGTGCAGCGCAACGCGCGGTGAGTTCAACTCCTCTTTGTTTTGTTTGCAGCGCGATTAATGATCAACCATCCTCCGAAGAGAAACATGTTAGAGCAGCGACCATGATAGAGCGGCATGGGAGCGACAAGGCCCGAGAGAGCGGCTATAGAGCCTCAGGTAGAGCCTCAGGTAGAGCTTCAGGTCTCTCTCTCTCTCTCGCTCTCTCTCTTTGTCTCTCTCTCTGTGAGACCCCCCTGTGTCCCTGTGAGACCCCGCTGTGTCCCTCTGAGACCCCGCTGTGTCCCTCTGAGACCCCCCTGTGTCCCTCTGAGACCCCCCTGTGTCCCTGTGAGACCCTCCTGTGTCCCTGATACCCCCTTTGTCCCTATAAGACCCTCCTGTGTCCCTGTGAGACCCCCTGTGTCCCTGTGAGACCCCCCTGTGTCCCTCTGAGACCCCCCTGTGTCCCTCTGAGACCCCCCTGTGTCCCTGTGAGACCCCCCTGTGTCCCTGAGACCCCCTTTGTCCCTGTAAGACCCTCCTGTGTCCCTGTGAGACCCCCTGTGTCCCTCTGAGACCCCCCTGTGTCCCTCTGAGACCCCCCTGTGTCCCTGTGAGACCCCCTGTGTCCCTCTGAGACCCCCCTGTGTCCCTCTGAGACCCCCCTGTCCCTCTGAGACCCCCCTGTGTCCCTCTGAGACCCCCCTGTGTCCCTGTGAGATTCACTCTGTGTGAAACCGTTTTGAGTCATCGTGTGTGTGTGTGTGTGTGTGTTGGTGCTGTATTATGTGCTGTAATGATCCTAATGGTTGTTTGTGTGTGTGTGTGTGTGTGTGTGTGTGTAATTACATTGAGCCCTCTGTTTTAATGACAGGACGCCGTCTCTTTCCCACCATCACAAAGGGCGGTGCTTGATAAGGCGGCGGCCTGTGATTGGATGGGCGGGCGGGACTATGAGCTGAACATCATCTGTGTGTGTGTGTGTGTGTGTGTGTGTGTGTGTGTCTCCTCTGCAGACCAGCCACGCCAACATGTCAGAGGTCAGCATAGCGAAGCGCAAAGAGAAGTGTGAGAACTGCACCAAGCAGGTGAGTGTGTGTGTGTGTGTGTGTGTGTGTGTGTGTGTCCAGCTGCTCTGTGTCCAGCTGCTCTGTGTCCAGCTGCTCTGTGACTCTGGTTCTGATCTGTTCCCAGTGCAACAAGAAGCAGAGTGAGGACGGTGTGACCTCTCATCAGGGCGGAGATGAAGCCAACCAGAAGGTCAGACCTTCACAACACAACATGGACACTGACCAACACAACACTTCTCTGAGTGTCTCATGTCCTCTGTCTGTCCCTCAGGTGCATGAAGCGTCTCAGGTGCTGCTGAGCGCCTGTCTGTCCTGTGAAGGCTGCGTGTCAGAGCAGGAGAGCCTGAAGATCTCCCAGCAGAGCCTGGGACAGCTGGAGGAGGTCCTGGCCCTCAACAAGGTACCAGACAGGGCAGGCAGACAAAGAAGAAGAAGAAGAGGTGGTGCTGTGGTCCCTCTGGATAATGGCTCTGTTCCTCTGTCTTTCTCCCCTTTAGAGGTGTGACGTGTCCAAACATAAGGTGCTGCTGGTCTCCGTCTGTCCACAGTCTCTCCCCTTCTTTGCCCTCAAGTTCGGCGTGGACGTGGCAGAGGCGGCGCACAAACTGTGTGGCTTTCTGAAGAGCCTGGGTGAGGAGGAGGGGACATCTGAGGAGGGGACATCAGGGGAGGGGACATCTGAGGAGGGGACATCTGGGGAGGGGACATCTGGGGAGGGGACATCTGAGTAGGGGACATCAGGGGAGGGGACATCTGAGGAGGGGACATCAGGGGAGGGGACATCTGGGGAGGGGACATCTGAGGAGGGGACATCAGGGGAGGGGACATCAGGGGAGGGGACATCTGGGGAGGGGACATCTGAGGAGGGGACATCTGAGGAGGGGACATCAGGGGAGGGGACATCTGAGTAGGGGACATCTGAGGAGGGGACATCTGAGTAGGGGACATCAGGGGAGGGGACATCTGAGTAGGGGACATCAGGGGAGGGGACATCTGAGGAGGGGACATCAGGGGAGGGGACATCAGGGGAGGGGACATCTGGGGAGGGGACATCTGAGGAGGGGACATCTGGGGAGGGGACATGTTTATTTGTTTTCCTCTGTGATGATGAAGGAGCTAACCTTCGTCCTCCTCTGTGTGATGATGAAGGAGCTAACCCTCCTCCTCCTCTGTGTGATGATGAAGGAGCTAACCCTCCTCCTCCTCCCTCTCAGGTGTGAGCTTCGTGTTGGACTCCACCCTGGCTGCAGGCTTCAGCATCGTGGAGAGTCAGAGGGAGTTCATCCAGAGGTACAGGAGGAGAAACCACGACCCACACGCTCTGCCCATGTTCACCTCCTCCTGCCCGGGTGAGCTGCTGCTGCACCGCACCTCCTCTGGGCCCCTGGGCTCCTCCTCCTCCCCTCTGCTGGGAGGGGGGAGCAGAGATAGAGCGACACTGTGAGGGCCAGATAGAGGCTCTCCTCCACCCCTCCCTCCATCAGAGAGCACCAGGCCTTAACGTGTGTGTGTGTGTGTGTGTGTGTGTGTGTAGGGTGGATCCGTTATGCTGAGCGTGTGCTGGGCAGCTTGGTGACTCCTCACATCTGCACAGCCAGGTCTCCTCAGCAGGTCATGGGCTGTCTGGTCAAAGACTTCTTCTCCAAGCAGCAGGTCAGAGTTCATGTTTCATATCTAGGTCAGAACTTCACTGGAGCTCTGCAGTGGAGCTCTTCACTGGAGCTCTTCACTGGAGCTCTTCAGTGGAGCTCTTCACTGGAGCTCTTCAGTGGAGCTCTTCAGTGGAGCTCTTCAGTGGAGCTCTTCACTGGAGCTCTTCAGTGGAGCTCTTCACTGGAGCTCTTCACTGGAGCTCTTCACTGGAGCTCTTCACTGGAGCTCTTCAGTGGAGCTCTTCAGTGGAGCTCTTCAGTGGAGCTCTTCACTGGAGCTCTTCACTGGAGCTCTTCACTGGAGCTCTTCAGTGGAGCTCTTCAGTGGAGCTCTTCAGTGGAGCTCTTCACTGGAGCTCTTCACTGGAGCTCTTCACTGGAGCTCTTCTTCATCTGTGCTCATTTTCCCCAGCAGAAGCTGAGTCCAGAGAAGTTCTTCCATGTGGTCCTGGCTCCCTGCTTTGATAAGAAGCTGGAGGCGGTCAGAGAGGAGTTCTACAGCAGCCTGCTGGACAGCAGAGACGTGGACTGTGTCCTCACCTCAGGTTTGACCCTGATGACCCCATGTTCATGGGACTTTACACAGTCAAACACTATCTATGAAGCATTTAAAGCCATATGAGGATGAGGATGATGAGGATGAGGTCCAGATGTTAAGGATGTGTTGTTGTTGTTGTTGTTTCAGGTGAGATCTTCTACATGATGGAGCAGAGGAAGGTGTCTGTGGAGGAGCTGGACTCCTCCCCACTGGACCACCTGTGAGTCCTGCTGTGTCTCATGTCTCTGTGTGGGTGTGAAGGCAGCAGAGGTCAGAGGTCAGGGCCTGAGTCTGTGTCCTGTGTCTTGCAGGCTGGGGGAGGCCGGAGACGGCGTGCTGTCCAGGCACGAGGGCCGCGGCTCTGAGGGCTTCCTGGAGCACGTGTTCAAGCACGCCGCCAAGGAGCTGTTTGGTCTGGACGTCCAGGAGATCACATACAAGACCCTCAGGTGAGACACGCCCACCTCTGACCTCTGACCTCTGACCTCTGACCCAGCCGGGCCTGGACCCAGCCGGTTCTGTGAGGCTTAATCACACCTCTCCTCTGCCGTCCCATGTTGGCTCTGTAGGAACCGGGACTTCCAGGAAGTGACCCTGGAGCGAGACGGGGAGACGCTGCTGCAGTTTGCCGCCGTGTACGGATTCAGGAACATCCAGACGCTGGTTCACCGCATGAGGAAGGGTCGCGTCCCGTACCAGCTGGTGGAGGTTCTGTCCTGCCCTGGAGGTAACGGCTCGCTCCTCTCCTCTCCTCTCCCTTCCTCTCCTCTCCTCTCCTCTCCTCTCCCTTCCTCTCCTCTCCTCTCCCTTCCTCTCCTCTCCTCTCCTCTCCTCTCCTCTCCCTTCCTCTCCTCTCCTCTCCTCTCCTCTCCTCTCCTCTCCTCTCTGTGTGAAGCTGTCAGTATGATGTTTAGGTGCTGACCCTCTTCTGTGGCCTCAGGGTGCCTGAGCGGCCGCGGTCAGGCTGAGGGCGCGTCGGAGGGCCGTGTGGACAAAGCTCTGGCCCAGCAGATGGAGGACACGTACAGCTGTCTGCCGGTCCGCCTCCCGGAGCTCAACCCCGCCCTGCACACCCTCTACCAGGACTGGCTGGAGGGCCAGGACTCGGCCAAGGCCAGGGCGCTGCTACACACACAGTACAAGGCCCAGAGTGACACACACACACAGCCTCCGCACATGCAGTGGTGAAGGGCCGAGGCCAGGGGGCGCCGTTACCTCACACGCCCTCGTCACCGCCGCTGGGGCCGTGAAGGGCGTCTGCAGCAGAGGGCGGGGCCAAACTCTGGGTGCCCTTCATACATTCACCCACAGGGGGGCGCTGCTGCCTCTGAGCTCACACCTCTGGAGCCTGGAGGACCTAAGGACACACACACACACACACACACACACACACACACACACACACACACACACACACTGACTTACACCCACTACTACAATACAGGTTCTCAAAGTGTGTGTAAAGTGGGAAGGTTCTCATATCTGCGTGTTTACCAGCAGTAAATCATGGATCCTCACGTGTTCACACATGAAGACTGACATCACACGCCTGTGGCAGAGGAGAGGGAGGATCACACCACTGCTGTGAGGGAAAACACAGCTGTCACGCCAGGGCCCATAGGGGTCCACCAGGGTCCACCAGGGTCCACCAGGGCCCACCAGGGTCCACCAGGGTCCACCAGGGTCCACCAGGGCCCACCAGGGTCCACCAGGGTCCACTCAGACCCACAGAGCTGAAGAGAAGGAGAGGAACATCTACACAGACTTTCTGAGGCCAGCTTGTGAACGCCACTAAAGTCTTGAAGTGTAAAATGTGAGCGTGTTGCTCTATAAGTCAGTAAGAACACAGAGCGTCTGCTGCTCTGTGTGTCCGTCCGTCCCTGCAGAGGACAAGAAGACATGAACATATTAACCCATGAAGATCTGCTTTGAGATGGTTTGTTCCCATGTTCAATCTCAACTTCATCACTCAGCACGTTTACATCTGCAGCCACACTCTGACTGCTCTAGCTGCTCTGTCCTCATGTATGTGAAGTGTATCCGTGCTGCAGCACACACAGACCTCACTGCATGTCAACGTGCTGAGCTTCAGTCCCGTGTTCTTCTGTTGTTCATCATACATGTCGTACATGTTCACTACTAAAGTATTCAGAGAAACAAATGAGCGTTCTTGTCTGCTTTCATGGGGTTTAAGGTGGAATGATGTCATCATAACCAGGTCAAAGCTCTGTGTCTCCTCCTCCTCCAGCAGGGCCTCGGACCCAGCAGGGCCTCGGACCCAGCTGGGCCTCGGACCCAGCAGGGCCTCGGACCCAGCAGGGCCTCAGACATGCAGCTGGTTGAGTGAGGGACAGACAGACTGAACAGAAGTGATCCCACTGGATTGATCACTGATTTACATTCATATCTCCTAAACTAATAAAGAGAGAGATCATTCAAGTGACTGAGGTCAAGAGGTCAGGTTATAGAGGTCAAACAGACAGAGATGCAGGTTTTGGTTGTCATGGTGATTTAGAAAAAGGTTTGGATTTAAACACAGGTTTTGTCAGCGTGGCTCCGTGTTCAGGTCCACATGTAGAAACGTCCTCTGTATGTTTGATACATCAGTGTGTTCTCAGTACGGATGAGCATGTCAAGATGAAGAATGAAGAAGAAGAAGACTTGACCTCAAACTGCTGTGGGAATGTTACGCAACGCTTTGCTGCTCTTGGCAGCTCGCCACGGAAACTACAACGGCAGGTTGAAAGTACAGCCCTGTCTGGAAAGTCCAGGTGTGTGTGTGTGTGTGTGTGTGTGTGAAAGGGAGAATAAAAGGGAAGAGTGGATTAGATCCTCGTCAATCATCGGCTGCTGAAGTCTGAGACGAGAGCTGAGGTGAGTGTGGACATGATTTAGGTTACCTGTGTGTGTGTGTGTGTGTGTGTGTGTGTGTGTGTGTGTGTGTGTGTGTGTCAGGTTTGGGACTTAACCACTACCAACTGAACATAACATGAATATAAATGTCTCTGCTGTTTGGGGTGTTAAAGGAGTATATATATATATGTGTGTGTGTGTGTGTAATGTATAATTCCTTTTTTTGATTGGATTTGATAGATATTTTCCATGTCTGTGTGTGTGTGTGTGTTATCTCCCGCTCCTCAGGACTGTCCAGGATGTGTCTGCTCTGGTGTCTGCTGTGTGTGAGCGCCCCCATGCTCAGCTTCTCCCAGTCCACACACTCTTGTGCCCAAGCAGGGAGTAAAGGTTCGCTGCAGCTCGTGTGTGTGTGTGTGAACCAAAGAAGGAACCCTATCTGTCTTACCTGCTTGTTTGGCTTTA
>NW_027466982.1:27500-32500 GCF_046128005.1 Genypterus blacodes
GTCTGACATGGCGGAGGTATGAAGTGACCCAACGACACTCTGATTCATGTTGTCATAATATATGTTGCTTAACCCTTATGTGGTGTTCGGGTCTGTGGGACCCGTTTTCATTTTTTATGAAAAGAAAAATGATACAATTAATGAATTTTTCAAACTCAGACTCACTGGCCTTGGCTCCTTTTCTGTGAAGAACACAGATCAGAATACACCCGGGGCTAATAGAAGTGTGGAAACGGATGTTCTGTGTACCTACACTCTGTCCTCCTCCTGTCTGGGCCTGCTGTTAGTGTGTGTGTGTGTGTGTGTGTGTGTGTGTGTTTGTAGGTGTGTGTTTGTAGGTGTGTGTGTGTGTGTGTGTGCTACAAATTGGAGGTGGGACACTATAAATATAGCTTTGCCAGTGTGGTTTCTTATCACAACCGATCAAGATGGCCAAAAGGTTCTCTGCGGAGAGGGCCCGGGAATTAATTTTGGAAGAGATAGAAGTTTTTGATGATGATGTAGAGGGAGAGGATTCAGAAGAAGAGGTTTCCGAATTTGAGGATCAAGTGCAAAAAGTATATCTGCAACACACACACAGTAAAGCTCTGGCCCTCATGTGTTGTACAGGCTAGTGGCTAAAGGCCGTGTGTTCAATGGGGCTGATGTGTTTACTCTGTGTGTTCATGTGTTCAGCTTGTGTTGTGCACCTGAATGGGTTAAATTTCTGAGTTCAAAGAAAAAAAAGTCAGTAGTTTTGAAACACCTTGCTTCACTTGTAAATTTGTTTCCACTCATCTTGATTTAAATTGATTTTCTTTATTACGTTTTAAATAATAAGTTATAAATGTGACCTAGCAAAGGTAAAGGGAAAATATTCACCGTATACACGTTTATACTGCTTGTTATTGGGATGAAGTAAACATCTGTTGAGTATTTTAACCTAAAAGTGTTTGATTGTGAGGCATTAAAAACCACAAAATGCAACGGGTCCAGCAGAGCCACAAACACTGGCTGAGTAACAACGACATGAACACCACACAAGGGTTCATGTTTATCTGTAGAAGCACCGTCACAAAGGTCACGTTCCGCTTAAATGGAACATGTTTGTCATCACGCTGCTTTACTGCTGTGCGTTTCCTCTTTATCAGACCCATAATTCATAGCGTCCAAGCATCTGAACCCCACCAGGGTTAGGGTGTTGTTGTGTTGTGTTGTGTTTAGTGTGATCTGTGCTGTGTGTGTGTGTGTGGGAGCTCCTGGGTTGTGTGACTCAAACATCTCCAGTAAATAAGAGCTGTGTGTGTGTGTGTGTGTGTGTGTGTGTGTGTGTGTGGTGCAGGTGTGTGTGGCCGTGCACACCTCTCCTCTGCAGGTCCAAAGGTCTGCATCGTTGGCGGCGGTCCAGCAGGCTTCTACACAGCCCAGCACTTGATCAAGGTACGACCGTCGGCATGGCAACGTGACCAAACAGACGAAACCAAAGCTTCATGTTCTGTTGGTTGTTTACTTTAATCGGTCATAACTGGGAGACTACTCGGCCTTGGTGGAGGAATGATTTAGTCACGACTGAGACAAACTGCTCTGGTTCCAGACAGAGGAGACGTCACAGAGCAGCAGAGTCTGTAACTCTTCCCTCACCCAGCTGATCTGAGCTTGGCTGCCTGGCAGACAGGAAGTGGCTCTGAGCCGGGTCAGCTGGTGTGTGAGTCTGTGGTCTCCTAAGATACACACACGAGATGAGACGCACAAATATAGATGCTGCTGCTGCTCTGTGTGGTCGCTCTACCATCAGCTCTGTGTATTCTGGTGCCTGCAGCAGAAACAGGATGTAACACTCATGAGCAGCTGTAGATCTGTGTTGTCAAGGAGACCAGGGCCTTCATGCTGTTGCCCCTTCCCTTCTAATCTTCTGGTTGATCGTTGGCTCACTCAGGCACACACAGACGTGGAGGTGGACGTCTACGAGCGGCTGCCCGTCCCCTTCGGCCTGGTCCGCTTTGGAGTCGCCCCCGACCACCCTGAGGTCAAGGTGACTAAAGTGACATCATGCCTCCTGTTCACCCGTGCAGCCTGAGTGTAAACACGACAGCATCTTGGTTTATGCATGAACACTGTAAATGTCGTGTCAAGTTTGATTGATTGATGGATTGATTGATCAGTACCTGCTCTTCCTCCTCCTCTTCCTCCTCCCCTCAGAATGTGATCAACACGTTCACGCAGACGGCCAGACATAGCCGCTGTTGTTTCTATGGGAACGTGGACGTGGGACAGGCGGTGAGCGTGGAGGAGCTGCAGCGAGCGTACCACGCCGTGGTGCTGGTGAGGACACGCCCACTCTGCCCCGGGCCGGCCCGGAGGGGGCGTGGCCTGTCTGACCGTGGTTGTGTTTGTGCAGAGTTACGGCGCGGAGGGGAACAGGATGATGGGCGTCCCAGGGGAGGAGCTGCCCGGCGTCTTCTCTGCCAAAGACTTCGTGGCCTGGTACAACGGCGTGCCCAGCAGCAGAGAGGTACGCTCCTCCTCCTCCTCCTCCTCCTCCTCCTCCTCTCTGTCTCCTGGTGCTGACCGGGCTCTGACCCGTTCTCCTCCCTGTGCAGCTGAGCCCCAGCCTGAGCTGCGACACCGCCGTCATCCTGGGACAGGGAAACGTGGCGCTGGACGTGGCCCGGATCCTTCTGTCCCCCGCTGACGTCCTACAGGTGTGTGTGTGTGTGTGTGTGTGTGTGTGTGTGTGTGTGTGTGTGTGTGTGTGTGTGTGTGTGTGTGTGTGTGTGTGTGTGTGTGTGTGTGTGTGTGTGTGTGTGTGTGTGTGTGTGTGTGTGTGTGTGTGTGTGTGTGTGTGTGTGTGTAAAGCAAAGCGTCTCCTCTCCGTCTGCAGAGGACAGACATCACCCAGCAGGCTCTCCAGGCCCTGGCGGAGAGTCAGGTGCGCAGGGTTCTGATTGTGGGCAGGAGGGGACCCATGCAGGTCGCCTGCACAATCAAGGTGAGTGGAGTCAACTTTACCTCTGCAGTCCAATATCACCTAGAGCTTCACAGGCCCAGAGCATTCAGAGCGTCTGGTGCTGCTCTGGTCTGCTCCTCCTCTCACAGAGCGGTGTCTCCTCTTCCTCAGGAGGTCAGAGAGATGGTCAACCTGCCTGGGGGCAGAGCAGACATGCTGGCTGCAGACTTTGAGGGCGTGGCCGAGGCGCTGACAGGTGAGTTTACACTCAACACGTGGATGGAAGCGTGTTTAAGCACACGTGACACAGACGAGGTGAAGTCAGTGAGCGATGCAGGCGGTGCAGAGTCGTCCTTCATCTCGTCCTCGTCCTCGATGGAGAGAGGACGTTGTGTTGACGGATGTAGCTCAGCGTGTTCCTGTGATAACTCCTCCTGGGTCAGGGCTGAGGGCGGCGGCCTCGTGTGTCTGTGGAGACTGAAGGACGACTTTAGAGAGCAGCTGTGTGTGTGCTGCTCTGCTCCAGCTGCTCTCTGGAGTGTGTTTGTCACATGAAGCCTGAAACCACATGACTACACGCTCTCTCATCACAATCACAGTCAGAATCGCTTTATTCACCCATTAAGTTTACACTTAAAAGGAATTTGCTCTGCTCCTTGGTGCGTACATGTAACATGTAACATATAACATGTAACATGTAACATATAACATATAACATGTAACATATAACACATA
This sequence comes from Genypterus blacodes, assembly GCF_046128005.1. Classification (NCBI taxonomy): domain Eukaryota; kingdom Metazoa; phylum Chordata; class Actinopteri; order Ophidiiformes; family Ophidiidae; genus Genypterus; species Genypterus blacodes. Next base: position 31,162 of record NW_027466982.1, read on the forward strand.
ACATATAACATGTAACATGTAACATATAACATATAACATATAACATATAACATAACATGTAACATATAACATATAACACAACATATAACGCATAACATAACATATAACATATAAAGACAACAGGAAACAACATTTACCTGACGTAGTCATGTCCTACATGTAGTCATGTCCTACACGTAGTCATGTCCTACACGCAGTCATGTCCTACACGTAGTCATGTCCTACACGTAGTCAGGTCCTACACGTAGTCAGGTCCTACACGCAGTCACGTAGTCAGGTCCTACACGTAGTCAGGTCCTACACGTAGTCATGTCCTACACGTAGTCATGTCCTACACGTAGTCAGGTGCTACACGCAGTCATGTCCTACACGTAGTCAGGTCCTACACGCAGTCATGTCCTACACGTAGTCATGTCCTACACGCAGTCATGTCCTACACGTAGTCATGTCCTACACGCAGTCATGTCCTACACGTAGTCATGTCCTACACGCAGTCATGTCCTACACGTAGTCATGTCCTACACGTAGTCATGTCCTACACGTAGTCATGTCCTACACGTAGTCATGTCCTACACGTAGTCAGTCAGGTCCTACACGCAGTCAGGTCCTACACGTAGTCATGTCCTACACGTAGTCATGTCCTACACGTAGTCAGGTCCTACACGTAGTCAGGTCCTACACGTAGTCAGGTCCTACACGTAGTCAGGTCCTACACGTAGTCATGTCCTACACGCAGTCATGTCCTACACGTAGTCAGTCAGGTCCTTCATGTGGCCTTTCCTTCCTCTGCTCTTCTGCTCACTTGAGTGTGTGCCTCATGCAGACGTATGAATGTGTTTACCTGTTTGCCCTGCGTCAGCGCTGCCGCGTCCCCGGAGGCGTCTGACGGAGCTGATGATGAAGACGGCGCTCAGCTCAGAGCAGCAGAGAAGTAGCGGGGCCTCCAGGGTCTGGGGCTTTCGGTTCTTCCGGAGCCCAGTGGAGGTCCTGGCCTCCCCCGACCGCAGCAGAGCCGCCGGCGTCCGACTGGCCGTCACCAGGCTGGAGGTGCGACTGCTCACTGTCAGTCTGTACATTGGGATGCGACCGCATGGTGCGGTGGTAGTAAGGTTTCCTCCCGTGTGCTCAGGGCGAGGGCGAGGGCGCTCGGGCGGTGCTGACGGGCGAAGTGGAGGACGTGAGCTGCGGCCTGGTCATCAGCAGCATCGGCTACAAAAGCCTCGCCATCGACCCGTCTGTGCCGTTTGACTCGCGCAAAGCCATCGTCCCGAACGCGATGGGCCGCGTTCAGCAGGCTGACGGTACTGAACTCATCACATGACAACATGTCACCCAGACT
>NW_027466982.1:37500-55000 GCF_046128005.1 Genypterus blacodes
CACAAAGAGCAAGTCGGGCCTGGCCCCCCAGTGTCCAATCTGCCAGGAGAGGTTCAGCCCCAGGCCGGCGCTGAAGAGGAACGTGTCCCTGTCTCTGCTGACGGAGACGGTGAGCAGCAGCAGCGGCAGCAGCAGCGCCTCCTCCTCCTGCAGGGAGGCGCTGCTGAGGGGAGGCGAGGGAGCGAGAGCCCTGCTGCTCTGTGACCGACACAAAAAGCCTCTGGTGTATTTCTGCAGGCAGGACAAAGGCTCAGTGTGCTGTGAGTGTGCGATCAGAGAGTGTGTGAGCCACGACAAGGTGCTGCTGGAGGTGGAGCGGGACAACCAGGAGGTCAGAATACACCAAGGGCTGTCTCACTCTCTGTGTGTGTCTCACTCTGCGTGTGTGTCTCACTCTGCGTGTGTGTCTCACTCTCTGTGTCTCACTCTATGTGTCTCACTCTTGTGTGTTTGTGTGTAGCTGCTGCTGGAGAGGAAGAGTAAGGAAGTGGGTAAACTCATAGAAGACACTGAGACAAGAATAATGGAGTTAACAGAGAACATCAGCACAGCTCAGGTAGAGTCCTGACACACACACACACACACACACACACACACACACACACACACACACACACACACACACACACACACACACACACACACACACACAGCTGTATTCTCCTCAGTGTGTCCTCTCTTCTCTTATTGAAGGTGACTCTAGAGCAGACGTCCACCTGGGCGAGCATCAAGTTCAGCGCGCTGATGAAGACCCTGGTGGAGAAGCAGGAAGCCACAGAGAACTTCATCTTGGAGCAGAAGGAGGCCTCCATCTCTGAGGCCCAGGGGCGGCTGAGGGAACTCAAGGAGCAACGGCAGAAACTTGCAGAGAGCCAGGAGCAGATGTTGGAGCTCCACAGCCTCACAGACACACAGCTCATCCAGGTACGTGCGTCTGTCACAGGAAGAAGGGATCTGACCCCTGACCCTCTGACTCCTGACCCTCTGACCCCTGACCCTCTGACCCCGGCCCCCCTGTGCTTGGTTGCAGGAGTCCCTGCTGGTGGAGGTCCCTCGTCTGGAGGACATCCCGGTGGACTTCACCCCTAACCTGCAGGAGCGCCTGACGGGCATCGTAGACGTGCTGTCCCGCGTCTCCAAGCTGGTGTCAGAGGACCTGGAGAAAGCGGTGAGCACGGCTGTGGTTCAGGACAAACAGGGTGAGCCGCCGCCTCCTTCCTCCACTCCTCCTCCTCTTATCTTGTGGTATCTAAGCGTGCCTCTCTGCTGAGCGTCCTGCAGGCTCTCACGTGTTCCCTTCTTCTCCAGACTCTCCTCAGGATAAGCGGCCCGTCCTCGCCGTCGTTCCCAGCACGGCCGCTCCCTGCCGCCCGGACGGGAAGGAGGGCCTGGGAGCGTGTAAGTGGAGACACGTTTCAGCTTCCTGTGTGTCCTCCTCCATCAGACTCTTCCTCCCTGTAGACCGTTTCCTTCCTTATTCTCATTACAGACAGATGCGCGCTGACCTTTGACCCGCGCACAGCCAACGAGCACCTATTTCTGTCCCTGGAGAACCGGAGGGCGGAGCACCTGACGTCCGGGCCGCGCCCTGGCCCCGCCCACCTGGCTCGCTTTGACCACACCTGGCAGGTGCTCTGCTTCCAGAGCTTCACCCAGGGGCAGCACTACTGGGAGCTGGAGGTGTCCAAGCCCTGGGCCTACCTGGGGGTAAGGCTGCTGATGTCATGACAACCAGATGATGAGCATGTCAGTGTGATGTCTACTAAGCCCCTCCCTCTGCTCAGGTCACCTACGAGGCCATCCCCAGGAAGGAGAAGGGCAAGAGGTGCATGGTGGGAATGAACGAGCTGTCCTGGAGCCTGCAGCTGGACGAGCGGCAGCTCAGCGCCTGGCACAACGGGCGGCGGGAGCCCCTGGTCGGTCACTCTCAGCACCGCCGCGTCGGCATGCTGCTGGACTACGAGGCGGGGACCCTGACCTACTACGGTGACGGACAGACCAGGCTCCACGCCTTCCACTGTGCCTTCAACCGGGCGCTGTTCCCCGCCTGCTGGATCGGAGAGGGCGTCAGCATCACCCTGTGCTCCACATGAGGAAGACTCTTTAGAAGCTTTCTCTCTTCTCTTTGTAGTGACGTTCATCTCATGTTTGCTTCGTCTGTCTTACGTATGGAGACTCTGCTGCTGCGTCTGTGTTCCCACGCTGAGCGCTGGAGCCACACGCCTTCAGTCACACAGAGTGTGTGTGTGTGTGTGTGTGTGTGTGTGTGTGTGTGTGTGTGTGTGTGTGTGTGTGTGTGTGTGTGTGTGTGTGTGTGGCTGAGCTCAGAGCCTGGAGCTGAGGGACAGACGTCACGACTCTACAGGCCGTGTTCTGCTACTGACAAGTCCATTTGATTTGTAGCCCGATGTGACACACACAATGTCTCAGAGCTTTACAGACCCACAACATCAGGATTGAGACTGGAACACTTGGGTCCTGATGGACTCTGCTGCTCTGTACAGACGTCTTAGAGGACGTGGAGGCTTTGGACTGAATGCTGAGCTCTGGTCCAGGCGGGCTGGGACCTTGGGTGGCTCACAGCTCAGGACATCACACACACCCCTCTGTCCAAAAGCACAAGGAGGAGCGGCTGAGTGAGGAGAGGAACTGTGGACCCGAACCTCCCTGTGGCCCCGAACCTCCCGGGCCTCGGGGCCCTGAACCCCCCGTGCTGTGAGAAAGGAATCAAACCAAACACTGGTGTTTCACATGAATCCAGATCCATTTAATAAACCCATTCCAAAGCACGCCTGTTAGCTGACATCATGCTTTGTTTGTCATTTGACATAAAATCAATCAATAAATTAGTTTGGAAATAAATACATTAGAATTGTTCTGCTTACAGCCTGAACAGGAGCCGATGCATAGCAACTTTAAAGTGCAACAAATGAGCCACGGATACGGGACAGGGAGAAGTAGAGAGGGAGGAAGAGGAGACGAGGCTCCGCTTACGCACCGACCTCTGACCTCACACTAGACGGACTAACGGAGGAGCTCGTCTGACCCCGTGATGGCCAAACAGGATGTGACATCACTGGGCCAGAGCCAGATTATGTCCGGCTCTAATCCCAGATCAGGGATGGGCTGCTGGGCTCTGATCTTCACTGAGACGCCCCTGTCCCAGCTTCACCTTCATCTCCTCCTTAAAGCTCTAAACATTAAACGCCTGCACACACACACACACCATAGAAAGCTCAAACACTGCGGCGGGCTGGCCTGTGGGCTCCTTCAGCAGAGCGATGGAGCTCCTTCCCCTCAGGCAGGATGGAGAGACGCTCATAGAAAATCTGATCTGAGCTTCGGGGCTTCGCCAGGTTGAAGGTTTGGGTGGCAGTTTGACTCGCAAGGCAGGAAATACTAAAATAGCTATTCAGGGTACAAAACCTCAGTAAGTCGCCCCCAGAGCCTGACCGCTTTGGTCTGAACAACAGTGGTCTTCATCATCATCATCATCATCTTGTCCCCACACGTTTCCCCTCAGGCTGCAGGAGTTTCTGAAGAGGATGGAGCTGACAAACAGCCGGTGACTTTAGGAATCATTGGAAGGAATGAAGAGAGAGAGTTAAGCAATGGAAAATGGGATCCAAAGGGAGGGATGGAGAGGAGGGTGAGAGAGGGAATACAGTGAAGAGCTTTGGCCTTCCTGGCGTCCAGTTAGGGGGGGGGGGGGGGGGGGGGTCTACTGGTTCTTCTTGTCTTCAGGAGGAGAGTATGGAGGAGGCTTGTCCTGGAGGAGCAGAGGAGTGTTTAGGTTCAGGTAACATTAACCCTACGATAGATGATCAATACACCATCAATACACTGATGTGTGTGTGTGTCTGTGTGTGTGTGTGTGTGTACCTGTGGCAGGTAGACATGCGTCGGGGGCAGAGAGGCGCTGCTGGCACTCGCTGCTGCCTCAGCTGCTTTGGCCTCCGCTGAGACAGAGACAGAGGGGACAGAGGGGACGAGTCCCTGTGTGAGACACTCTGCTTCATGAGGAAGGGAAGAGGAGGAGGAGGAGGAGGAGGAGCATTCTGCTCTACAGAGCTCCCCCACCAGGGGGCAGCAGGGAGGGACTTCCTCTGGGTAAGGACAGTGACTAATACCCTTGCTCCCCTCTCCATGCAGTGCTACAGCGCCTCCTAGAGGACATCACTCATCATCTCTATGATTAGACTCAGTCAGCAGGTCCACTCAGGCTCAGCTGGATGAATGAGCCACTAAGAGCTGGGGTGAACGCTGGCCGTCACTCACCTGCTGACGTAGAGGGGAGGTCCGGGTCCCGTGGGGGCTGCTGGCCCAGGTGGGCGGAGTACGGGGGAGGGGGGATGTAGGCGGCCGAGGCGTCGAAGGCCGGGGGGGTGGGGTAGAACCCGCCTGGACAGGAAGCACAGGTTAGGCCTCTGTGACACGGAGCTGAGGCTGTCATGGTAACGTGAAGCGGCGGGTACCTTGAGGGGGGGCGGTGGGGTAGGAGTAGCCAGGGGGGGGTCCGGCAGGGTACATCCCGTTAGCAGGGGGAGGAGGGTAAGTGTAGGCGCCGTTGGCCATATAAGGGCATCCACCAAAGCCAGGGTTCACCGGCTGACCTCTGGACGCTGCACACACACACACACACACACACATGCTTATCTATCCAGCAGGTCATCCAGCAGAGTGACCCAGGAGCGACCTCTCACCCTGAGCTGCCACCTGCATCATGCACTGGCCGAACTCGATGGCTCCTCCTGCAGCAAACACCAGCTTGAAGGCAGCGGCGCCCTCCCAGCCGCCTGGGACACACAGGACACAGCATCAATCACTGCACTGCAGCGCCCACAGATGGCTTTAAGTGCTCACACACACACACACACAGACCTGCAGGCTCTGCGCTGATGGAGCCTTTGATGTAATTTGCCCCCAGCACCGGCTGCTTGACCTCACAGCCCTTCATCAGGTAGAAGGGCATCATGAAGGACTGCAGGGCGTCACGGCCTTTGGCCACGAAGATCACCTGAGGGGAGACGACATCATCACAACCTCCTCCTCCTCCTGAGGCCCAGAGCTAAATGAGCCTGCCACACACACACACACACACACACACACACACTGTCTTCTTCAGGACGCCACTCTGACCCTAACAGCTCCTTCTCTTCTGCTGGCTCCTTGTCTTGGTTGGGCTCAGGCTGTAAACTTCTGCTCCGCTCCAGGAGGACAGAATGATTCTGAGCTCCCAGAGAGAGGAGCTGCTCCATGGTTCCTTCTCATCTAAACATCACTGAACTGATCCACTAACATGACTTCATGTAATCACTCTGACCATGCACAGCTCCACGCCTGAGGCTCCGTACAGAACAGGCGGAGGAGGAGGAGGAGGAGGCTCTGCTCCGGTCTCTCACCCTGTATGGAGTCAGGTAGATGCTGCCCTTCTTGCTCTTCCTGAAGGCTTCAGGCAGACGCTCCGCATCAGAGAAAACCAGCTCCACGTTATCATGGTTCATCAACACACTGGAGACAGAGAGGGAAGAGGAGACACACACCTTTAACCTTAAACTAACCAGTGTGAGCTGTGTGTGTGTGTGTGCAGACAACCAAGGGACTGTGAGGAGCCAGATCATCAAAAGAGTCAGAAACAACCAAGGAATGCTGGCGTTGGCTGTTTTGGTAAATGAGAGAGGCTATTTTGGCCTTGGCAGAGGTGTGGTGCAGTAACCTTAGTGAGACGGGTCAGGCCTGAGAAGCTGCTAAATCAGATCAGGGTTGTTGTGCCACCAGTTACCAGACGTCTAGTGTCAGTTACTTCCAGTAAACAGTGTTAGACAGGATTACACTTCCTCTGCCTGAGTGACAGCAGTTTAGTGCGGCTTTGAGCTCAGATTTAATATCATGGTTCCAGCAACCTGAACATTAGTGTGACTCAGTGTCGCTCTGCTCACACACACACACTCACATGCTTGTTGAGGCAGAGTGCAGCTGTTGATGCAGCGCAGCAGAAACGTTCCTGCAGTATGCGAGGCACTTGAACGCCGCACACAAACACAACTCGCAGTCACAGCTCGACTGCAGCTTCAACATTTCACAATTAATAATGGCGTCACCGATGCTTAATGGCAACTAAACGCACACAGATGACAGGTCCGACATTTCGAGCCCAGCAGGCTGGAGGCGGACGCAGAGAGTCCGGTCCAGTTTCCCCTCAGCGCCCTCCCGTTACCGCTGTACCGGAGCCGGGCTCAGTGTGTGCGGCGAACAATACTTTAACACTTATTTCAAGTCAAAGTCCAACTCGGCAAACATGTGAATGATCATGCAGCGCTTCACTTCCATGCGTAACAACTGTGAAGTCTCTGAAGCCTCCGGGATCAGAGCGAAGAAGCGACAACTTCACTTTAGCTTTTACATCGGTGTTACATAAGAATCTACTATAGGGTTTAGTCCTACAAAATCAGATGCCTGCCGTTATGCAGGGACATAAACCGGACCAGATGAGAACTGTATGTTTCTGACGGAGTTCTGTATATGAGTGCATGGAACTTGTCGGTGTCTGCTTCTCGGATAACGGACACCGACACCGAGCTGTTAGCTAGTACTGGTACCTCTCGCTGTTGTTGATGATGACTCCGCCGGACTCCGAGTGGTTCTGGTTCAGCGTCATGTCGGCTTCTTTCCACGCACGTCGACAGAAGGTTTAGGGTCAGTGTTGTTCCGTCGGGGGCTCGGTGCTGGTCCGCCGGGGGCTCTGGGCTCTGGGCTCTGGGCTCGGTTCTCGGTTCTCGGTTCTCGGGCCTGCTGTATCTGCGGCTCCGTGTTGTTGTTGTGATAATGCTGCGCGCGGGCCGTGCACCTGCCCTTACGCCATCCGTATGACCGCCCACCGCCTCACGTCATGCTGCCTTCACGGGCTCTACGTGAGTCGTTTTCTCTAAACATTCAGTCAGTTTCGAGGTTCGTTGCAAAATGTTACATTTCTTGATATATCCGCCAAATATGCGGTCAGGTATATTTGAAATAAAATGGTAAGTATAACATGGTTAAATTTGCACATGTTGATTGGTTGATATTTGTTATCGATTAGACATGATACCCCCCAAAAATTAAATGTGATTCTTTGACTGTAGATATATCTACATCTGTATATTTCTACATCTGTACATATCTACATATGTATATATCTACAATGCTCCCACCGCGCATGCGCAAAAGAATCCAATCAGAAGATCCGGAAGTGTTGCGTTTTTCCTCAAAACCTCCCCAGAGTAAGCTAAAGAGGATTTTATTGAATTTTCTGCACGGCGTAAACCTCAAATAATTCAAATACACAAAAAGCAAGCGTTTATCATTTGCCTGTCGCGATTTAGCGTTATAGCTTCTCTAGCTAGCAAAAGTTTGCGACTTGTCAAAATAAAAATGTTCAGCGGTCGTAGTTTGTAAAATGAACAGCAATCGTAACACCGGAGCTATTTCTGAGTTCAGCAGTGTACCAACACTTTTGCGTTTCAGGTAAGTAAAACAATTTACCGTCGTCAAATATATATTATTCTTTGATTTGTTTCCTAATGATTCCAGGCTTTTATTCTGAATTGTAGATGAAATCCAATCAGAATCGACGGATCCAGGAAGGAAGTCTCGCCCTTCAGGACAGTTACAGTAATGTGACTTCTACTTCCTCATAATTCATTCCACGCGTTTCCTCCTATTTAGGCTCTTTTGCTCAGTCGTTTTGGCAACAATCTAACGGCAAACAGAAGAGCAGAAGGTAAGAAATATGAAACATGTTAAGTTATTGTTTTTGTCTGTGCTGGGGAGACAGTTTGGAGTGTTTTCATCTTCTCACCGCAGCATCCGGTGTGGTTGTTTGGCTTCTTTTTTTTTGCCGTAATTTAAAAAAATCCTTTTTAAATGAGGATTTAAAAAGGATTTGTTTAAAAAAAATCCTTTTTGAATTACTATTGTCTATAAATCGTTAACCTAGAATATTTATATACATTTGTGAATTTAAGTGCGAAATTAACTGACGGCATTAAACGTTTACTAATTAATAGCGTTCTCACACCATACTTAAATACTGTATTAAAGGTATTCTCAAAGGATTGAGATAGAAATGTGCAAATGAAAGTGTGAACGTGTGTATTTGTCTTCAGATGGGCTACATGTGTGTAGAGGAGCACAGCTCCACTCTGCTTCACCTGAAGAGATCCCCGGGGATTCGCTCCTGGTCTCTCCTGGTTGGTAAGTCTGTTTGTGTGTGCAAATGCTGTTCAAACTGTCTGTGAACAAATATGGAGTCCATACTGGCTCTCAAATGTACATGTAGGCAGTAATATCCTCCACTGTGATGCGTTTGTCTTTGAACTGCAGGCATAGGATCAGTAGGCCTGGCAGCAGCATACTACAGCTCAGGTACGCCTCACACTCTTACCTGGTTTGCATGACTCTGCACATTGCCGCCTGCGTCTCACACCTCTTTGTTGTGTCCTGCGTCCTGTTGCTCACAGACAGCATCCTGTGGAAGCTGTTCTACGTGACCGGCTGTCTGTTTGTGGCCATGCAGAACATGGAGGAGTGGGAGGAGGCCGTGTTCGACAAGACCAGGAACCTGATCGAGCTCAAGACCTTTAGCTTGTATGCGGTGATCCTGACGTTATGGAGGAAAGGCCAGGAGAGGGGTGAGTGATGGCTCAGAGTGTGGGCAGGGTCACAGCTCTCCAGCGGGCTCTAGAGGTTCTCTTCTTCTTCCTTTCTCTCTCAGTCGTGTTGGATCTGATGCATCTGCATGATGTCAGCGTCAAAGAGGAGAAGGTTCGATATTTAGGGAAAGGCTACCTGCTGATGCTGCGGCTGGCCACGGGCTTCTCCTACCCCCTCACCCAGAGCGCCACGCTGGGGGGCCGCAGGTAGGACACTGCTCACTATGTTTACATTCACTCAACACTCTGACTGTCTCTCTGTACTGGGATGAAACCTTCCTCCTTCCTTTGTCCTGTCTGTCAGCGACGTGGAGGCGGTGGCGGCGTTGCTGAAGCGATTCTTGGGCCTGGAGGAGCTGCAGCAGCAGAGGCAGCAGGAGACCGAGGAGGACTTTGAAGATGGTGATGATGAAGAGGAGGAGGAGGAGGGAGATTATTTAATCCACTCCACAAATGATGAGGATGATGATGAAGATGATGAACAATGATGTCTCAAAGATGAATGAGTTGTGTGTGAGTGTGTGAGCCTCAGCAGGGCCTGGAGCTGAGCCGGGTGTGTGAATGGGTTTGAGGGCATTATAGCTCTGGTCATACTTCTGCATGTAGCCTCCTTCAGCGACTCCATGATTGTTTTGTTTGAAAGTGTCTCGGCATCTTTCCTCCTTTTAACCCTTTGCGGGCCTTTAAACCCTAAACCACAGAGACACCAGGATGTCTCCGGTCAAAGCTCAGGCTTGTAGCTTCACATCAGTGTTTGTGTTTTGTTGATAGACCAGTAGAGGCGCTGTAGAGCAGGGGGGCAGCATTTCACTGTAAACTCCCCGGCCTGCTTGGCATTAAATGTACGTTCATGTTACACACGAGCACAACAGACAGATGCTGCATGTTCACAGCGTGTGTGAATCTGGAACCGCTCAGTAGAACCAGAACCAAAGTGTTCCTGACAGTGGCAGACCTCAGAGGGTTAATGAGGGATCAGAACGTCTCTAACTAAGCTGGACTCTTCTTGATGTGATCACTGCTTCTTCCCACAGTCTGTGGCTCACCCAGTCTGTAACCACCTGCTCACTGCGTGTGTGTGGAGCCTTCATGCTCCCTTACTGTCACACACACACACACTCAGTGAAGCTCAGGCAAACACTGGAGCCACAGAGGACCAATCAGACCGTCGGTTGTTTTTAAGATCTTTGTTTACTTTTATATATTTGCAGGAATTACATTAAAACATTTGTTTATAAACATTGAAGTCTTTACTGCAGTTTGCATTCAGATGAAGAGATCAATCACAGATCCAAACGGCTCCTGACTTCACAGCTCAGTCGCTTTGATTCCTCCTGGTTTGGCTTCAGTTTGTGAACTGTTTGTTATTTCAGTGATTTTAGACCCAAACCCATCAGAGCAGACAGATTTGTGTCTGATTCTTCTTAGTGATATTTATTCAATCAGTATGTGGGAGATAACATCAACATCATCTCCACATCATGTCATTCATCTCCCACACTGGGCCGTTCAGTGGGAGCTGCAGGTGAAGGTGAAGGATCCTTCTGTGGCAGCATCTCCTCCAGACAGACCCTGATGTCCTCTGTGACCCTCTGTAGAGGGGCGGTGACAGGGACCACGTGCTGCTCTATCCACTCCTGCACCACAGAGTCTGGGTAGAGGCGACGCATCTCCTCCCACAGCGCCTCCACCTTCTGCTCCAACGCCGTCAAATACCTGAAGACACCAGGAGAGAGGGAGAGGACTTACAACATCTTACAACAAACACACCAAGCTGAATGACTCCAGACTCCAGAGGGTGAAGATGTAAAGATCCAGGCTCACGTTGTGGCTTGGCTGTGAATCTGCATGGCGATAAGCGGGCTGACCCTCTTCCTCTGCCGGTGGTACGGACTGAGCCATCCTCTCACACACCTGCAGGAGCACAGACCGTCACACAGGTACGTAGCAGCTGTCTGTCTGTCAGTCTGTCTGTCACTCACATGCTGTTTTCAAAACCACAAACGTCCTCTGAGTTGAGCGTAGACGTGAGCTCCACGATGATCTCCGCCAGCCTCCTGCCAACAAACGGGTCGCCTGCAGAAGCCCTGAAGATCAGAAGACCAAAACCCTGTTACCATGGGGATCCAGGTGTAAACCCTGTGAAGCGTGCGTGTGTGTGTGTGTGTGTGTGTCAGGCTGCAGCTCTGACCCGGAGCTCTCCAGGTCCTCCACCTCCACAGACGAGACGCTCAGGCGCTGCATCACTCTGCTCTGAGCCTCGCCACCAAACTGCCCACAGACCAGCGTCTCCAGGCAGGACGCCAGTGATGGAAGAGCCACGGGCATCAGCTCGCACAGCACGGACAGGTGGTCGTACCTGAGGACAGACACGCAGCAGAGCAGCTCAACATCTAGAGCTCAACATCATGAAGTGTAACCCTTTAGTGATCAGACCATGATCACCTCTGCCAGCCTGTGAGGGCCACGCCCAGCAGCTTCACGCCCGGCGACACGCCGGCCGCCACCTTGAGCCACTGCAGGTGATTGTCCACGTGTCTCTGCGTCTTGGTCACTGTGGTGTGGACGTGGGTGGAGCCTTTGAAGGAAGTGGCCGCCCACAGCTCAGACAGACCGGCACTACTGTACTTCTCCAGTAGAGACACTGAGAGAGAGAGACACACACACACACACACACACACACACACACACACACACACACACACACACACACACACACACACACACACACACACACACACACACACACACACACACACACACACACACACACACACACACACACACACACACACACACACACACACCTGCCTGAGAGCCTGTGTGTATGACATCATCATATCAGACCTGCTGTATGGAGTCCTCACCTGTTGTGTCCACATCCAGAGCCGGGCCGTAGTCCCACAGCATGGGCTGGACGAGTCCAACCAGGCCGCTGGCTGCAGACACAACACACACACACACACACACACACACAGGTGAGGCTTCAGCTCAGACTCACACTCATTCAGCAGAGTAGGATCATGGAAGGTGTTGGGCACTCTGGGGTCACAGGCTCATCAGGGTTCAGGTCAGGGCCTCCTCCTCCTCCTCCTCCTCCTCACCTCTCAGCGTATCGGGGCTCATCCCTCTCATCATGTCGTCCCACATGATGATGTTCATGTGAGGCCACGCCTCCTTGATGGCCTTGGCCAGCTTGGTCACGTGACTCAGGAAGAGCTGCTCCACCGTGCGTCCAGGTGAGGCCAACCACTGCTTTGACTCCTCCCCCTCTCCCAGCAGATAGACCTGGAGCAGCAGAGACACCGTGTTCACTCTCAAAGAGCTCAGCTGCTTCTCACTCCTTTAAGCTGAATGTGATCTCACCTCATCTGCTCCGATGTGCAGAGTGTGGAGGTCTGGATGAAGATCAACCACCTGCCTGAGCATCTTCATCAGCAGCTGGAGCCCCTCAGCTCTGTGGGGGTTCAGGGTGCCCACACAGTGGTCCAGCTCCCGGAGCTCCCTCAGGGACTCCTGCTTCAACACAAACTACAACAAGAGACACACACCATGACCTCACACACAACAAGCAACTGGAACCATGGTAACAGTTCTAAAGGTTGATTGATATGTTCTGAGCCTATCATAGAAAGAGCCAAGAACACAGGATGAAGAACTTCAACTTCACTTGCTTACAGTTTATAACATGTCTCTGTGTTTGTTCCCCTGAGTCACGTGGGTCAGTGTGTAGATGTGTGTGCTCCTCTTCCAGGTCTGCAGGTCTTTGAATGGACCCTTATGGACCCATGTTTAGTGCTGGGATCCATTCAAGGACCTGATATCTAACCTATCCTTCCATTACTCTACAAAGATCAACATGGATCATGTGATAGCTTTGGTGTTTGTGTTTGGAAAGAGGTAAACAATCTTTCCTATGTGTCAGGCTCAGAACTTATCAGTCACACCTCTTACAAACAGGACAGAGGACAGGAGGACGTCTGCCTCACTTCCATGTGACCAAACGTCTGCACCAGTGGGATCACCTCCAGCCCCCTGGAGCGGGCAACCTCCTGGATAGACAAGACCTCCTCTGGGCTGCAGACAGAGCACTCAGTAAGCAAACACATGATGAGACCAGTGTGTGTGTGTGTGTGTGTGTGTGTGTGTGTGTCCACCTGTAAGCAGGCTGAGCTGTGGCCTGCAGCAGCCGGAGCTCCCCCTCATAAGGAAACACATCCTCGTACTCCATCAGCAGGCCGTCAGCTCCCAGCTCAGAGAACAAGGCCATCAGCTGAGGGGGAGCGAGGTGCAGTGGGAGGAGAGGACATGGTGAGCTCATTACATCACTGCTATGTGTCCACATGCTCAGGAGGAACAAATGATACAAAGACTGTAATGCGTTCAAACCCTGAGCCATAACGCTATGAGCCCCCCCTCCAAACAAACAAACAAACATCAGTGAAGTCATGTGGATGTAAATTCCCTTTCAAATGGGGTTGAAGCTGTGATCTTACCTGGTGGAGGTATTCTATTCTTGGTGGGGCTCCTTTTAAATCCAGGTGAACGAGCTTCCTCCCATTGGGCCAAGGTGGACTCATGGTGCCGCCGAGCCTGCAGGGCACAGACACAGGTAAGACAACAACACACAAACATGCTCATGTGTGTGGACCAGAGTCACACAACTGACTGGACTCACCGGCACAGACGGGTTACCAGGTTACCACGGAGTGTCACCGGGGGGTTTTGGACTAACCCTAACCCTAACACAGGTTCGAGCAATTTAAGCAGGCAGTGTTTTCAGGCGCTTCCTGGTAATCTGTAATTGATTAGTCGTGTCTCAGCAGACCGAGCCGCGCGCTTGAGCTCGTATTTACTGTAGCGACAGGACAAGACGAAAGCTTTGTGTTGCTTTGCGATGGCATGTATATGTATTATATTCTATTTAATACATTATATCTCTTTGTGGCTGTCGTAGAACTCACGTAGAATCTCTTTAAGCAATGTATTCTTAGGCGTACGGATATCGGCAATCGATTAGTAGGGTCTCAGTAATGGATGGGAGAAAGGGTGCCGCGAGCTTTAGCTACTTTGCTAATATTTAGATTTACTTTTAGCCTCGACTATAGAGACTATAAAACACCAAACCCAACCTTTATGTTTATGGTGTCTAACGGGAGCAGCCGAAGGGAGAAGACGAAGTATATGTGTAGTTCTGTGGGGCCACATAGATCCGGACGTGGGCCAATAGAAACACTCCTTTCTCATTCGTAGCGCCAATCAGATCGGTCGACTCCCGCCCACCCGGAAGTGACAAAGAGTGAAGTCCTGCATGCAGAGATAATAATGATGGTGATGAGCTTCTGCTGGGTGAAACTCCACGCTCGGGCCATTCTGGGTTAATTTGAAGTTTGGACACGAAATGGCGCCAATGCAACGAGGTAACAAGAGAGTAACAAACGCCACGGAGATCGAGAAGAAGATAAAAAGGTGAGCGAGAAGCTACAACGATGAATCCGAGCAGCTCACCAACACTAGAGAGGATGAAGAGTCAACACACCAAGAGTGTCTGCTCTCTTATACTGTATTACTATCATACTGTAGCGCGATCTTTAGTTTATACCGACTCATGCACATGCACATCACGTCATTATACTACACTATATTCTATACTGAAGGCATTATATTGCAGATGTGTTCTCTCCTTTCTCCTTTCTCCTTTCTCCTTCTTCTTTCCCATTGAATATTGGAGTTGAAGTCTTCGTCTATTTCCTAGCTTTGCTCAGGGATTCAAACCAAAGAAGCGTGTCAGAAATGAGGCAAACTCAGTCCAGTGTACCTTCAGCCATGTTGTTTCACAGGTCACCAGGTCAGAGGTCACCAGGTCATGGTACCACAGTGCTGTAAGGGAGGAGGAAGATAAGTGACAGCAGACCGGAGACGATCTGTTTTTGTTTGTGATCCATCTTCCTCACCAAGCAGCTGGTTGATGCTCTCAGCTCCTCATCACACAGCAGCATCTTAATGTCTAACCAGCTGTTGATTCCTAAGGTTTTGTCTGAATCTGTGGTTGATCTCTTCCTCCCCTGCTGTGTGTCCCTCAGAGGAAACGCCCTGAGGCAGGGCTCAGCATGGCGGGGCTCCCGGGGGCCTGTGGCCTTGCTGCTGCTGGTGGCTGCTTGTGTGTTCGGGGCGGCGTCCTGGCTCTACTTGACCTCTCGGGACACGGAGGTCACAGAGACTCTGGTGAGGCGGGGGGAGCTGGTCTCTCCTGACCCCAGGGTCTACACCGTCCAGTGCTCCGACGACTACGAGCAGCACAAACGCTTCCCAGGTGAGGCCCTGCTCTCCGGCTGTGCCTGCGGGTCCTAATCACAGCTAACTGACTGATTATTTCTGTGTTTCCCAGGATGCACTCCTGTGACGTGTGGCCGTGCAGTCACAGACGGCGTGGTGAGCAGGGAGGAAGCTCAGGCCCTCAGGAGGTAAACATCTGTACAGATGTTCTCACCTCTCCTCTGGGAGTGGACATCTCTGACCGTGTCCCTCTGTGTCCCCCCCTCTGTCCCCCCCTCTGTCTCTCCCTCTGTCTCTCCCTCTGTCTCTCCCTCTGTCCCTCTCTGTGTCCCCCTCTCTGTCCCTGTCTGTCCCTCTCTCTGTCCCCCTCTCTGTCCCCCTCTCTGTCCCTCTCTCTGTCCCTCTCTCTGTCCCTGTCTGTCCCTCTCTCTTTCCCTCTCTGTGTCCCTCTCTGTCCCCCTCTCTGTCTCTCCCTCTGTCCCTCTCTGTGTCCCTCTCTGTCCCTCTCTCTGTCCCTCTCTGTCCCTCTCTGTGTCCCTCTCTGTCCCCCTCTCTGTGTCCCCCCCTCTGTCTCTCCCTCTGTCCCTCTCTGTGTCCCTCTCTGTGTCCCTCTCTCTGTCCCTCTCTCTGTCCCTCTCTCTGTCCCTCTCTGTGTCCCTCTCTGTGTCCCTCTCTGTCCCTCAGGTTGGCTCAGAGGGGTTTGGCTCTGGCTGGATCCGATGGAGGAGTGAGTCTTTCATTTTCTTTTTACATTAATTTACTGCAGAAAATCTAGTAGCAATTTTGACCTGTTGACCTGTTGACCTGTTGACCTGTTGACCTGTTGACCTGTTGACCTGTTGACCTGCGAGCCTCCCTGGTAGGATTCTTGATGATTAGCTTTGCTGCCATATTGTTCATGAGCAGGTCTGTAGTGTAGTACCTTCTCCTGGCACTAGAGGGCAGACTGAGCTCCTCTGTGTGTGAGCAGCAGAGTGGAGCTCAGAGCACCTGAACTTTGACCTCAAGCTGAGTGAACCCCTGTGCTTGATCTGACCCCTGCAGGCCTCTATACTGGATCTCCACTCGGGGGCGCTGTCCATGGGGAAGCAGTTTGTAAACATCTACAGGTGGGACAGAGCAGTGTGTTCTCTCTCTCTCTCTCTCTCTCTCTGTGTCACTCTCTGACTGACTGACTGACTGACTGACTGACTGACCTTCTAGCTTATCTTAATTAGGAAGTAAAGATGATGTTGCTCCTCTTCCTCATGTGAAGCAGTTGGACGTTTACTGTCTGAGCTTCACACACATCTGGGTGACGTGTGTGTGTGTGTGTGTGTGTGTGTGTGTGTGTAGGTACTTTGGAGAGCAGGTTGGAGACGTGTTCACACAGGAGGATTTCCAGCTTTACAGGTGAAAAAGGTTTAATAACAAATCACTCCAGCGTTCACAGACTGACTGAAGGTCCTGGCAGCTGAATCAAACATTAAAGGGTTAAAGATGTGTGTGTGTGTCTTGTTGTGTCTCGTCCCTCTCAGCACCGTGCGTTCTCGCATCCAGACGGTCCTGGCCCAGACGTTTGGTTTGGACCCG
Organism: Genypterus blacodes; assembly: GCF_046128005.1. Classification (NCBI taxonomy): domain Eukaryota; kingdom Metazoa; phylum Chordata; class Actinopteri; order Ophidiiformes; family Ophidiidae; genus Genypterus; species Genypterus blacodes. The sequence continues at coordinate 54,039 of NW_027466982.1, forward strand.
ACCCTGCTGTACCTCACCAAGCCCACCTTCTTCTCCAGGATCAACAGCACCGCCGCCAAGACGCAACACGACGAGTACTGGCACCCGCACATCGACAAGGTGACACGCACGCACGATGTCATGGAGAGGAGGAGGAGGAGGAAGAGGAGGAGCTGTGAGGGGAGGGACGCTTTGAGAACCCAACTGTTAGTTTAGATGCTTCTCAGGGGTGTGTGTGTGTGTGTGTGTGTGTGTGTGTGTGTGTGTGTGTGTGTGTGTGTGTGTGTGTGTGTGTGTGTGTGTGTGTGTGTGTGTGTGTGTGGCCTCAGACTGAGTGCAGATGGTGAAAGCTTCAGGAAACTACTGAAGCATCTGTCTCACTCTCAGGATTGATCTCTTATTAGTGATGTGAGAGAGACTGACAGGAGAGACAGGTGTGTGTGTGACGTGTTCCTGGGCCAGATGTTGTTTGTCTCCGTCCTGCAGCTCCTCCTCCTCTCCTCCTCTCCTCAGATTGACTCTAAAGTCTCTCTCCCGTCTGTCTGCTCCGTGTTGAAGCTAATAGAGTAACCAGCCTCTCATATAAATGTAAATGTCCTCCGCCTGCTCCTCGCTCCATCCATCATGCTGCTGACGTGTTGTCAGAACGCACCGCACACACGTGAATTCTGACTAGACGTCTGACTAATGAGGAAGGGCTGGACGCTGATTTGTGACCTTGACTCCACCTTTCTACCTGTCTGTGTACTTCACAAGACTGCAGCTTCATAAGATGAGCCGCTGCTTCCTGTAGCTTCCTGTCTGCTCCCTAAGTCACTGTGTCTGTCTGTCTGTCTGTCTGTCTGTCAGGTGACCTACGGCTCCTTTGACTACACCTCTCTGCTCTACCTGTCTGACTACGGCTCCCACTTCACTGGAGGAAGATTCATCTTCATGGACCAAAGTGGCAACAGGACGGTGGAACCACGGGAAGGTAAACACAG
>NW_027466982.1:60000-70000 GCF_046128005.1 Genypterus blacodes
ACACACATGTGTTGACCTCTGACCTCTGACCCTGAACCCTTGGTATGTTGTCATGGATCTACAGTAACACTCAGGTGTGTTGTCACAGTGAGGTGAAGTATCTGAGAGAGAAGAGAATGAATGAATGAGTGAATGAGACTGGACCCAAACATGCTGCACATGTGACCTCACTGCTTCTGTAACACATCAACCCGCCTGATGGTGGCGCTGTAACAACAGAAGCAGGTGTGTAGGCATGGATGGATGAGACTTCACTCACTGAGCTGTAACATTACATCACATGTCTGCGTAATGGAGAGGTCACGGTGCGTAATGGAGAGAACACGGTGCGTAATGGAGAGAACACGGTGCGTAATGGAGAGAACACGGTGCGTAATGGAGAGAACACGGTGCGAAATGGAGAGAACACGGTGCGTAATGAAGAGAACACGGTGCGTAATGGAGAGAACACGGTGCGTAATGGAGAGGTCACGGTGCGCCACGGTTACCTGTTGCGGATTCCTAACTGTCTCGTCGCTTCCTCTCCGAGTCCGAGTCACTTCAGTGGCCCCATCACGAGCGTCTCGGAGGTGAACTCGTACTGGTTGCTGGAGGACGCGGACTTGCCCCACGAGTACAGGCTGGGCGGCCGCTGCTTGAAGGACGACGTGTAGCGGTAGAAGCTCCGGTGCCGGTTCTTCAGGTACTCGCGGTAGTTCTTGGTGAGCAGCGTGTAGAGGAAGGGGTTAATGCAGCTGTTGGAGTAGGTGAGACTCGCCACCAGGTAGTTGATGCAGGTGTGTGTGTGCGCGGCCAGGCGGAGCGGCCCGCCGTGGTACAGAGGCAGCAGCTGCCAGATCCAGAAGGGCAGGAAGCAGGCCCAGAACACCAGCACGATGGTGAAGATCATGATCAGAACCTTCTGCTTCGGGGAGCGCCGGGCCCCCCTGCTGAGGACGGAGCTCCGCTGGGACTCTAAGTAGGTCCGGGCTAACCTGACGTACAGGTACCCGATGATGAGGCCCGGAGCCATGATGCTGGTGCCGAACAGCACCGTCAGGTAGACCGTGTACGCCAGCGGCGCCCAGGTGGGAGCGCACATCCGCTTCACGCCCCCGTCCGGCGCGCTCTTGGTGGTCTGAGCCACCATCACCGCCATGGGGACCGTGAGGAGGAGGGACAGCAGCCAGACCCCCCACGCCAGAGCCGTGCGGTAACTCTTGGAGCGCCGGACCGCGTCCAGGGGCTTGGTGACGGCCAGGTAGCGCTCCGTGCACATGACGGTGAGCGTGAAGATGCTGGCGTGCATGGTGAGCAGGTCCAGGCTCAGCAGGATGCGGCAGCCCACGTCCCCGAAGTACCAGTCCTTCAGGAAGTAGGTGGACACCACGAAGGGGATGGTGGAGAGGTAGAGCAGGTCCGCCACCGCCAGGTTGATGATGGAGATGTACATGGACGTGGCGAAGCGGATGGAGTGACACATGACCACCAGCGTGTACACGTTCCCCGACACGCCGACCACGTAGACCACGGAGAGCAGCGTCCCGAAGGTGGAGCTGATCACAAGTTCCTGGTCCACAGTCCCGGAGCCGAGCCGCGGCGGACCCGCGTCATCCGGCCCGGTGGTCGTGTTGCTCATCGCTCCCCCCGGGCTGCAGGTCCGCTGTTCTCCGCTCGGTGCTCGTTAATTCCCGTTATTTTGCCCCGCAGAAGTTTGAGGAAGATGCTCACCGGCGCAGGTCGCCTCTTCTTCTTCTCTGCTGCTCCGCGCTGTCTGCAGCTGCTCCGAGATCATGACGTCACCACTCCAGCGCTCACACCGGCGCTCCGATCAGACACTTTACATGGAACAGTGTGTCCGTGTGTGTTCACACCAACACGGGGGACGAAGAGGATGGTGATGATGATGAAGAAAAGTTTGATATCAGCCGGCAGATCAGAGTCACAGGAGGAGCAGACCGGAAGAGCTGCTGTGTGTGTGTGTGTGTGTGCGTGTGTGTGTGTTTCTGTATTTACCCTCAAGTGCTGCAGAGGAAATGAAGATGATGATATTTATATTTACATAAAAGATGATGAAGATGAATCAGGAAATGAGTCATAAACACTGAAACGTGACATCAACAGAAGAAAGTTCATTTAAAGACACAGGTGTGTGTGTGTGTGTGTGTGTGTATTTCTTGTTCTACTGAGCTCCTTGGGCAGCCAGCATTGCACATAATACCTGATTTGACAAGGAGTTCAGTAGTTCAACATCAGTGTTTGTGTCCACGTGACCTTTGACCTTTGCTGGGGAGCTTCTGCTGGTCTCGAGCAGCCTGGTCCAGAGGAGAGCAGACCTGCAGCAGAGCTCCTCCACCAGGGGGCGCTGGCTCTCATGCACATTCTCAGAGCTTCGTCTCCTCTATCATCTGTTTTCATCTTTCTGCTTGATCATTTATATCTCATTCTTCTTCTTCTTCTTCTTCTTCTTCTTCTTCTTCTTCTTCTTCTTCTTCTTCTTCTTCTTCTTCTTCTTCTTCTTCTTCTTCTTCTTCTTCTTCTTCTTCTTCTTCTTCTTCTTCTTCTTCTTCTTCTTCTTCTTCTTCTTCTTCTTCTTCTTCTTCTTCTTCTTCTTCTTCTTCTTCTTCTTCTTCTTCTTCTTCTTCTTCTTCTTCTTCTTCTTCTTCTTCTTCTTCTTCTTCTTCTTCGTTTTAAAGCCTGCAGTCTCATTTAGATACTCAGATATTCAGAGGTGGACTTTGATTGGCACTCAGGTTGATGAGTGAGACCTGAGCCAGACAGCCACATGTCCTTGAGCTCCTTCGTCTGTGCCACAGATACTGCAGCCTCCATCCTGAAGCAGCAGGAGGAGTAGGTGGAGGAGCTCACTGGACTGTGAGGCTTCAGGCACAGTTTGGACTTTGACTTTCTCCTCTTGAGGGCGTGAGCGAGGTCAGAGAAGCTGTCACTCATCTGCTTTAGACTGAAGACAACAGTATAGAGTCTGTGAGCGTACTGTGTGTGTGTGAGGCATGATGCTGTGAGCTCATGGCAGAGGAGCACACACACACACACACACACACACACACACACACACACACACACACACACACACACACACACACACGTGTGTTTACCTGATGTCTCTGTCTGGACCTGTATTTGTCTTCCTGTTAACAGAGTGTGTTTATGGATCAAAGTGTGTGATCTTACTCTCTATCTCAGATTGATCTGTTTGCATATAAAGATCCCTCTTAGATGGTTGATTAGATTCAGATTCCCCCTGCAGCTCCCCTGGGCTCAGATGATTGATCTGCTCCAGACCTCCTCAGCGTCTCAATGACTGACAGAGAGACGAGTGCACACATGAGGAAGCCTGACAGGTTCAGCTCATCACACACACACACACACACACACACACACACACACACACACACACACACACACACACACACACACATTCCCAGTCTGAGCCTGTCAGTCATCCATTGTTTTTTCGTGTTCACATTAACTCTTATTATGCCACAGCCCTTTGGAAACTAAAGCTCCTCATGTAACACGCTTCATACATGATGAGAGGTAAGGAGAGGAGATGTAAGGAGATGAGATGTAAGGAGAGGAGATGTAAGGAGATGAGATGTAAGGAGAGGAGATGTAAGGAGATGAGATGTAAGGAGATGAGATGTAAGGAGAGGAGATGTAAGGAGAGGAGATGTAAGGAGAGGAGATGAGATGTGAGGAGATGAGATGTAAGGAGATGAGATGTAAGGAGATGAGATGTAAGGAGATGAGATGTAAGGAGATGAGATGTAAGGAGAGGAGATGAGATGTAAGGAGATGAGATGTAAGGAGATGAGATGTGAGGAGATGAGATGTAAGGAGATGAGATGTGAGGAGATGAGATGTAAGGAGAGGAGATGAGATGTAAGGAGATGAGATGTGAGGAGATGAGATGTAAGGAGATGAGATGTAAGGAGAGGAGATGAGATGTGAGGAGATGAGATGTAAGGAGAGGAGATGAGATGTGAGGAGATGAGATGTGAGGAGATGAGATGTGAGGAGATGAGATGTGAGGAGATGAGATGTAAGGAGATGAGATGTGAGGAGATGAGATGTAAGGAGATGAGATGTGAGGAGATGAGATGTAAGGAGATGAGATGTAAGGAGATGAGATGTGAGGAGATGAGATGTAAGGAGATGAGATGTGAGGAGAGGAGATGTAAGGAGATGAGATGTGAGGAGATGAGATGTGAGGAGATGAGATGTGAGGAGATGAGATGTAAGGAGATGAGATGTAAGGAGATGAGATGTAAGGAGATGAGATGTGAGGAGATGAGATGTGAGGAGATGAGATGTGAGGAGATGAGATGTAAGGAGATGAGATGTAAGGAGATGAGATGTGAGGAGATGAGATGTAAGGAGATGAGATGTGAGGAGATGAGATGTAAGGAGATGAGATGTGAGGAGATGAGATGTAAGGAGATGAGATGTAAGGAGATGAGATGTGAGGAGATGAGATGTAAGGAGATGAGATGTAAGGAGATGAGATGTGAGGAGATGAGATGTGAGGAGATGAGATGTAAGGAGATGAGATGTAAGGAGATGAGATGTAAGGAGATGAGATGAGATGTAAGGAGATGAGATGTAAGGAGATGAGATGTAAGTGCAGCATTGAGCCTAAATCCTCCCGAGCTCTTGTTTTGGTCTGAAGTGCTCTTAAAGGAGCTCAGCGTCCTGAGAGCCTCCGTGCTCCCTGGTGTCACAGCTGAGGGACACACACACACTGAGAGCTTCTCAGACCTGCTGAGGACTTCATAAGCTCCATGGAAACACTCCCTCTTGGTGTGTGTCAGAGTGGGGGCGGTCTAATCCCTGCACACACACACTCCCCTCACATGTATGTTCAGTGTTCTCTAGCTGATCCTGCCTGGATCAAGCTTCCTGGATTTAAAAGAACACAAAGTTGTGTTGTGTAGATGCAAAGAGATTTAAGAACTTAATCAAAACAAGTCTCATCTATACATTTATCATCCCACCAACAAGTCTGATAAAGTCATGGATGACTGAATATTTATGGAGCTTAGAGATCCTGACTGCTCAGCGCTCTCAGATCAGTTATGAAGTTTGCAAACTAACTTTGATGCTGGATGAGGAGACGCTTGACTGACAGATGGGCGAGCCCCGCCCCCTCTGTGAGAGAACATAAAGCTCAGCTCCGTTTGAACTCTTCATCACGCTGCCTGGCTCCGTGATTGACTGAGGCTTGCGGCGCCGGCGACCTCGCCCAGAACCGTCAATTAGCTGTCAACAGCCTTCAGATGTAATCAGGACTCGTCTGTCGTGCCTCAGTGAGATGATTGCAGTCATTAGTCTCAACTCTGATATTGGCGCTGGAGTTTCTGCCGACGACTCGCCGACGACCTCCAGGTGAAACTGAGAGCGGCGACAGGTGTGTCATTATTCTGTGATGTGATCGTGTCGCTGTGCGTCTGTGGAGCGGCTGCATCAAGCACACACACACACGCACGCACACACACACACACACACACACACACACACACACACACACACACACACGTGTGTGAGATGTCATTATCTCTTCTTGTGTCTTTAGTAATCAGCAGGTCCGGTCATTAACACGCCCAACCTTGCTAATGGAGCTGCCACAGAGGTCACAGAGGTCACAGAGGTCACAGAGGTCACAGAGGTCACGTAATTTATGAGACTGGAGTAAAGGAGAGGTGGAGGTGATACAGAGGTAATACAGAGGGTAAATATGTCACTCAGTCATATCTAACATGTTTGCACGTAAACATAGAGCCAAACAAAGCCTGATTGATCACAGAGCAGGAGGAGGAAGCCTGGACTCTCTCCTCTCTCTGTCACCAAACTGTTACTGCGTCTTCCTCACTGCTCAGTTTCCCTGCGCTGGTTTGCATCAGTGGAGAGGCCGTCGGCGTAATGAGAGCAGGATGTGTGTGTTTGCGTCCCTGCCTGGGGCTGAGTGATGTTCTGGGTTTGACACAGCAGGCTGCAGCTGCCTCATTGGTTGGGGACCAATTAAGTGGCTGAAGGGAGCCGTCCATGTTGGGAGGTGAACCCACACAGGCCCCTCCCACACAGGCCCCTCCCACACAGGCCTCAGTCCTCCCACAGCACGTCAGCTGCTCCACAGACACTCCTGATGAATCAGGCTCATTATGCAGCCTGATGCCTGAGCGGCTCGGCGTCTGATGCTGAGGAGAGAATAGCTCTGAGGAGGCGCAGGTACGTCGCTGCCTGCCTGCCTGACACTGGAGGATGCTGGGTAACGACACCGCGGGGTAGTTTCTATTCTCTCCTTTGGAAGTGTTGCAGCATAGTGACATGTAGAATAACTCAGTGTGCAGCAGAGTGCAAAGAGTTTGACTTCTATGGACGCCAACAAACCTGCAGATCCACAGGAAGCCAAGGTGACCTGTTGTTGTTGTTGTTGTTGTTGTTGTTTAGCATAAAGAAGTGGTGAGTGATTTGCTTGGCGTCTGCACTTCCTTGCCTCCAGCTGTGCAGAGTCACGGCATGATCCACTCTCTGTCTCGGTGACATCATGGCCCCGCCCACTCAGCCTGTGTACCTGGGCTCATTCTGTCACTCAGTCTGCAGCCGAACCCTCCTGAACTCACAGTGCACAGTAAACCTGCCTCTCCACCAGGGGGCGTGGCCGAGCCCCCCCGCTCTGAGTGAGGCTCTGTAGCTGCAGATCCATCAGCGCTGCGTTCACACAGGTGGAGCTGCTGAGCTGAAACTCCCCCTCCTCCTGTGATGATCTGTGTTAAACCTCCTCCTGGTCTGAAGAACCACAAATTCCAGCATCCAATCAGCTGTGAGGCCTGAGCTCAGACAGCTGTGAAGTGTGTAATCATAAAGTCAATCCCTCCCTCCCTCGCTCGCTCGCTGCTCCATTACGTTTGGACAGGAAGCCAAAGTATTGACGCGGCTAAAAATGACTGGGCTGTTTCCCTCAATCCACCATTGATCCCCCGCTGAGTGGGACAGGAAGCAGCTGAGTGGGACAGGAAGCAGCTAATTGGGAGTCAAGGTTGTTACGGCATCGTGGCTCCAATTCTGCCAGAATCAGTTGTGACAGCAGGAAGTGGCGGAGTGGCGAGGAGAGGGCCACTTAGTGAACCTGTCGGACATCAAAGCTCTCAGCAGCTCCTGACCTTTGACCTGAAGCTGGACTTTGACAGGAAGAGGAGCAATGATCTCTACACATGTATGAAGCATCCCTGCTTTGCCTCCAGGCCCTGTTGGCAACATGAGGCTCCTGGTACCAAAGGTCCCTCTGAGCTCTCAGGAGGTCTTTGTGTTCTCTGAACGTCACACTTACATTCTGGACCTCATAGATCGGCTCTACTTTTCTAAAACACACACACACACACACACACACACACACACACACACACACACACACACACACACACACACACACACCTCTCATGTTTGAAGGTCCCAACATTCACCGATGTCACGTCTGAACTGTGTGTGTTCCTCTGTCAGTGTGTCAGTGTGTAGATGTGTGAGCCTCCCTCCAGGTCTGCAGGTCTCTAATGGACCCTCATGTTGTCTGCGGTCCTCCTGGGCTCTTTAAGTTTATAAATGGGGGTCTTGACCTCAGGCCGCCCCCCCGCGGCCTCCTTAATGTGCCGCTCTGCCCTTCCACCCTCAGAGGACATCATCACAGTCTGTCAGCCGTGACCACCGCTGTGTGTGTGTGTGTGTGTGTGTGTGTGTGTGAGACTCCATAGATGAAAGGAGAGATTAGTGACCTCTAATACACGCTAATGCTACAGCACAGCAAGGATTAACTCTCTCATTACGCTGTTAGGCAGTAATTACTGTGTGTGTGTGTGTGTGTGTGTGTGTGTGTGTGTGTGTGTGTGTGTGTGTGTGTGTCAGTATGAAAAAGCCTTCACTCTTAAGTCTTCTTGAGATGTAAGGGCCTGAACCCCTCATCGTTTCCTTCACTGTATCAAACGTCCTGTCCCCTGTCCCCTGTCCCCTGTCCCCTGTCCCCTGTCTCCTGTCCCCTGTCCCCTGTCCCCTGTCCCCTGTCCCCTGTCCCCTGTCCCCTGTCCCCTGTCCCCTGTCTCCTGTCCCCTGTCCCCTGTCTCCTGTCCCCTGTCCCCTGTCCCCTGTCTCCTGACGTCTGAGTATAAACATTCTGTCTGCTGCAGTACTCATGTTAGTGATGTACGTATGTAGTGTGTATGTAGTGTGTATGTAGTGTGTATGTTGTGGGTATGTAGTGTGTATGTAGTGTGTATGTAGTGTGTATGTTGTGTGTATGTAGTGTGTATGTAGTGTGTATGTTGTGTGTATGTAGTGTGTATGTTGTGTGTATGTTGTGTGTATGTAGTGTGTATGTAGTGTGTATGTAGTGTGTTTGTTGTGTGTATGTAGTGTGTATGTAGTGTGTATGTAGTGTGTATGTAGTGTGTATGTAGTGTGTATGTTGTGTGTATGTAGTGTGTATGTAGTGTGTATGTAGTGTGTATGTTGTGTATTCCCCCACACTGCCCTGAAGGCTGCAGCAGTGTGTAAACATGCAGATAAGCTTTACAACATACATGACATCTCTACATGCTGCTGATCATACAGCTCCTCATGCTCTGAGCTTTTAGATTCAATACACACTGTATGTATATAAATATATAAATATATAAATATAAAGCAGGAGAAGTCAGGCAGAGGTTTTCTGAGAGTTTGTGTCTCTGCTCTCCTCTCACACGGCCCTTCATCAATCATTCATGGCTCTTTCTCCCTCTCTCTCTCTGTGTTAAAGTGTGTGTGTGTGTGTTTACACCCACAGGCCTCTGTATCCTGTATGTATGTGGACCCACTCAGGACCTGTGTGCCACCTTCACATCCATCATCCATGTAAGACACACACACACACACACACACACACACACACACACACACACTCACATCAGAGAGTTTCCAGCATCAAACACAGTGAACACAGGGAGACATGGAGCTCCTGGTGACCACAGAAACCTTCATGACGTCTACACCTCTGTGTGTGTGTGTGTGTGTGTGTGTGTGTGTGTGTGTGTCCTCCTGATTGCGTCTACCTGCTCTGAGGATGATGATGATGATGGTTGTCCTCTGGCTCCATGCGTGTGATGGTGATCATAACACGTCTGTCTGATCCATCAGCTGATGTCTGTAACAATCAGTGTGTATTCACACACTCACATAGAGAGGCCGTCAGGTGAGACGCACACGTGTGGGAGTGAAAGGACCAGGAAGACAAAGAGCCAGGCTCTGATAAAGCAGGTGACCTTTGACCTCTTGCAGTGTTTATTTGGTTGAGGAGTTTACAGCATAAAGGTCAAAGGTCAAAGGGCATTGATGGCGTCTTGTTTGTGCCTCTCTCTCTTTGGACGCCCACAGCAGAGAGACAGACAGTTTGTTTACAATGTTTTCACCAAAGTTCAGATTTGTAGCTTTGTGCGAGTGTTTGTGTTTGTTGACAGAGCGGTCGAGTCGGCGTAGAGCGGTGAAGATAAAACAGCACCACCACAAGGAGGCGACATGCTTCCTTCATTCCTGTTTCCTTCCTCTGTTCCCTCGCTCTCACAAACTGGGCAGCAACAAGCGCTAAACACTCATCAACACTAATCCAGTGACAGTGATGAACACAACGCCGTTTCCTCTCTCCCACACACACACACACACACACACACACTTATCACTAATCAGCGTCACATCGTTCCTTCAGTTTGCATGTCAGCTAACAGCCAATCAGCTGTCAGTCAGAGTGCAGAGTTAGTCCGTTTCATAAGCGTCTCAAAGTGTTTGAGTGAAGTCTTCCTCTTCCTCTTCCTCTTCTGATTGAGCAACGTGACATTTGGTTGAAGAAGAAGAGCGTAATGACAGTGATCAGTGGAGACTGAAATCAGCCCAATAATCAAAGTGGAGGTGCTTTGGTCCCTGCAGCAGACCGATCACACTGAGGAGCGACGCAGAGACCAATCACTTACAAGCTTCAGGCGCT
>NW_027466982.1:82500-90000 GCF_046128005.1 Genypterus blacodes
ACTGACAGGACTTCCCTCTCCTCTCTCTCCTCCTCTTCCTCCTCTTCCTCCTCCGGGCTCAGAGGATCTCTCCACATTCTTCATGTTTATAACACAGGACAGTGAGAGAAGAAGACCGAGAGAGAGACCTCTGACCTCTGACCTCTGCTAGAGTTCACACAGAGCTTCCTCCTCTTCCTCTTCCTCACTTCTCTCTTATCTAACTTCACATCCTAACAGCCTTATGGTTCATGTTGGCAGTCTAAAGTCAGACTCAAGCCTCCTTCAGGCCCTCTGACCTCTGACCTTCATCATACTCATAAAGCACACAGGCACTTCTTCCTCTTCCTTCCTGCAGACGAGAGCGAGCACAGAGGTTAGAGTCCTGATGGATCATCCTTCTGATGAAGAGGGAGGTTTGGTGTAGGGGGAGGAGAGGAGCTCACTGCAGTGTGTGTGTGTGTGTGTGTGTGTGTGGAGCTCACTGCTGTGTGTGTGTGTGTGTGTGTATGTGTGTGTGTGTGTGTGTGTGTAGCTCACTGCAGTGTGTGTGTGTGTGTGTGTGGAGCTCACTGCAGTGTGTGTGTGTGTGTGTGTGGAGCTCACTGCAGTGTGTGTGTGTGTGTGTGTGTGTAGCTCACTGCAGTGTGTGTGTGTGTGTGTGTGTGTGTGGAGCTCACTGCAGTGTGTGTGTGTGTGTGTGGAGCTCACTGCAGTGTGTGTGTGTGTGTGTGTGTGGAGCTCACTGCAGTGTGTGTGTGTGGAGCTCACTGCAGTGTGTGTGTGTGTGTGTGTGTGTGTGTGTGTGTGTAGCTCACTGCAGTGTGTGTGTGTGTGTGTGTGTGTGTGTGTGTGTGTGTGTGTGTGTGTGTGTGTGTGTGTGGAGCTCACTGCAGTGTGTGTATGTGTGTGTGTGTGTGTGTGTGTGTGTGTGTGTGTGTGTGGAGCTCACTGCAGTGTGTGTATGTGTGTGTGTGTGTGGAGCTCACTGCAGTGTGTGTGTGTGTGTGTGTGTGTGTGTGTGTGTGTGTGTGTGTAGCTCACTGCAGTGTGTGTGTGTGTGTGTGTGTGTGTGTGTGTGTGTGTGTGTGTGTGTGTGTGTGTGTGTGGCTCACTGCAGTGTGTGTGTGTGTGTGTGTGTGTGTGTGTGTGTGTGTGTGTGTGTGTGTGTGTGTGTGTGTGTGTGTGTGTGTGTGGAGCTCACTGCAGTGTGTGTGTGTGTGTCTGTGTGGAGCTCACTGCAGTGTGTGTGTGTGTGTGTGTGTGTGTGTGTGTGGAGCTAACTGCTGTGTGTGTGTGTGGAGCTCACTGCAGTGTGTGTGTGTGTGTGTGTGTGTGTGTGTCTGTGTGGAGCTCACTGCAGTGTGTGTGTGTGTGTGTGTGTGTGTGTGTGTGTGTGTGTGTGTGTGTGTGGAGCTAACTGCTGTGTGTGTGTGGAGCTCACTGCATTGTGTGTATGTGTGTGTGTGGAGCTCACTGCAGTGTGTGTGTGTGTGTGTGTGTGTGTGTGTGTGTGTGTGTGTGTGGAGCTCACTGCAGTGTGTGTATGTGTGTGTGTGGAGCTCACTGCAGTGTGTGTGTGTGTGTGTGTGTGTGTGTGTGTGTGTGTGTGGAGCTAACTGCTGTGTGTGTGTGTGGAGCTCACTGCAGTGTGTGTGTGTGTCTGTGTGGAGCTCACTGAAGTGTGTGTGTGTGTGTCTGTGTGGAGCTCACTGCAGTGTGTGTGTGTGTGTGTGTGTGTGTGGAGCTAACTGCTGTGTGTGTGTGGAGCTCACTGCATTGTGTGTGTCTCTGATGTTTCAGGCCAAAGCAGGAGTGTAAGTTGTGATTGTTTGGATGTTTGGGGCAGGAAGTCATCAGGATTCATCAGTTTGAAAACCAGGCGTTGTTTTTTTTAACATGAAAAGAAGAAAGCAAGCGATAGAGAGGGCGGAGCTGCAGGGAGCAGGGGGAGGAGTCAGGTGATTGATCAGAGTGAACAGGATTTCCCCTGAAGAAGAGACGGCCGCAGCTTTGGCCTTTTCCAATTCCCAAAATGAACCTCGCTCTCAGAGATCAATAAGCCTTTAGTGAGAGGGGAAGAGAGTGTGTGTGTGTGTGTGTGTGTGTGTGTGTGTGTGTGTGTGTGTGTGTGTGTGTGTGTGTGTGTGTGTGTGTGTGTGTGTCTGTGTGTGTGTGTGTCTCCATACACACAGATGTAAACGTTGGTCTCTTGAAGTGTTCCTGCTGTGTGGTTGACTGATGAGTTTGTCTGAGCCCAGCTGGACTCTGGATCAGAACAGGATCCAGCCTCTGAAGCCTGGAGGTCAAACTCCACTTTAACAGCGTCTGCATGTTTCTTCATCAGCGCTCATCATCATCATCATCATCATCATCACATCTTATAGCCTGCAGAGTCTCTCAGGTGAGGAGGCGACATGTTTGATGTCATGACGACACGTTCCAGTATGAGCGGACCAATCACAGAGGAGCTTTAATGACGTCAGACAGGTTTAACCCTTTATTACAGGATTTAGTATTGATCTCTGTGTTCCTGTCTTTGTTTTGAGAGGCTGAATGATGTCAGAGGCGTTTAGATGAAGGGATGAAGCAGCAGCAGAGACGTGTGAACGCTTCCCTCTCCTGTTCTCTGCTTCTCTCTCCAGTCAGGAAAAAGGAAAATCTCCTCTGATATGTTTTAGTATGAAACATTCCACTTCCTGTTCTGTGTCACTTCCTCTCCTTATCTGTGAGGAAAAGAGTGTTTGGTTGAGCCTCTAACAATGAAAGCCTAAGATGGATGAGTGTGTTTTGGCTCAGTGGGAGCTCAGGTAGTTTAGAATCACACACACACACACACACACACTGCTGAAGGCTGATGCTTCCTGCTGTTAACACGTCTGTGCCTCTCAGCTGATTCATGGGGTTTGACCCCATGACCCTGCTTTAGGCTTCACCACTAAGCTTCAGGTGGTGTGTAGAGGAAATCTAACTGTTGTTGTTGTTGTTGTTGTTGTTGTTTTCGTTGTTGTTGTTGTTGTTGTTGTCGTTGTTGTTGTTGTTGTTGTTGTTGTCGTCGCACAGTTCCAGGTGGATGTGATGATCGGTGATGTCATCCAGGCAGAATGTAACAGTGGGGGCGGTGTTTATACGTTCTTGTGAATCGGCTGCTTCCCGTGTGGCGTTCCAGCCAGGCATCGCCATGGAAACAATCATCTTTATAATATTTATGGAGCAGCTCATGAAGGTGATTAGTGCGCGGTCACGAGGAAGAGGAAGAGTCATAAAGTCAGGTTTCCATCAGCTGCTCAGAGCGCAGGGGGCCACCACCAAGAGGAAGATGAGGAAGATGAATAAGGAAGGGAAGAGCAAATGGATCCATTCAGGACTTGTTTGGGTTCAGAGCTGAAACCAGGTCACATGAGTGAGTGTGTGTGTGTGTGTGTGTAGCCGTCCTCCTCTGTGCCTGAGCCCAGGGAGGTGTGTGTGTGTGTGTGTGTGTGTGGGCAGAGGATGACTTCACTGTTAAAGGCCTGAAAGCAGCGAGCAGCTAAAGGACACTTCCTGTCACCACACATGTGAGGTGACGCTGGGATGCTCACACCTGTGTGTGTGTGTCTCTGTGTGTGTGTGTGTGTGTGTGTGTGTGTGTGTGTGTGTGTGTGTGTGTGTGTGTGTGTGTGTGTGTGTGTGTGTGTGTGTGTGTGTGTGTGTGTGTGTGTGTGTGTGTGTGTGTGTGTGTGTGTGTGTGTGTGTGGAGAGTTTGACTTCAGCTCTCAGTCTCTTTCTGCTGTGAAACCAAAGTTCACTGAGCTCAGAGTGGAGACGCTGAGCCGAGCAACGACCTTCAGACGCCACACGGCTCCTTCTGCCTTTATACACAGGGTCGGCTCAGAGAATGGATGGGGCCATTAACTCTGTGTGTGTGTGTGTGTGTGTGTGTGTGTGTGTGTGTGTGTGTGTGTGTGTGTGTGTGTGTGTGGAGTCATATTCTCCGTCCTTGTGAGTTATGGTGTGTGTGTGTGTGTGTGTGTGTGTGTGCACATTGTATTCTGAGGCAGGAATATACGGTCAGCTGCTCTGTCAGCACTGAGCCGCAGTAATCAAAGGTGACGCTCTGCCTGTAGAGCAACGCTGCAGTAGTAAATATTGGATTTCTTCTCTTTTGTCTCCAGGTTGGATTCTTTGTAATGAAAAGGTGAATTATGGCAGAACATAAAGTGAAGAAGTGTGATTGAAGAGCGATGAAGGTCTGCAGCCAAACACACACACACACCCACACACACACCCACACACACACACACACACACACACACACACACACACAGAGCTGAAACACGAGCTGAGGCTGCTCTGGAATGAGCTCGGACATTCTTCAGTTTTTACATTTTTATAATGTTTGACAAATAAAGTCACACCATTATTACTATCTTCATCATCATCTTCATCCTTGTCATCATAATCATCGTCGGCCCTATTATTATTATTATTAATATTAATGCACTTTTTTTGGTTAATATTGTACACACACACACACACACACACACGCACACACACACGCGCACACACACACACACACAGAGCCAGACTCCAGTTGACATGGTAACAGGAACACGTTTGAAGTCTGTTTATTAAAAATACATCTATGAAGGAAAAAGGTCACATTAATAAATAAGTTAAAGAGTCAGACACAGAGAATGCTTCATTAAGTCATCAATCATGTGGCAGACGAGTGCACTTTCATTCCCCTCTCTGTTTTTATCACATTTATCATTTTAAACTAAGAAGCTTCAATCATCTGCAGAGGAGTCAGCGTTTCTGCTCCAAGGTCAGTGTGTGTGTGTGTGTGTGTGTGTGTGAGAGAGAGCCAGAGCGCGTGTGAGAGCGTGTGTGAGAGCGTGTGTGTGTGTGTGAGAGCGAGAGCGTGTGTGTGAGCGTGTGTGTGAATGTGTGTGTGTGTGTGTGCGCGTGAGCCCCCCTCCCCCACACAGAACATATGAGACCAACCACTAAAGTCGGTGTCATGTATAGAGCAGCGACGCGTGAATGCAAATATAAGTTCAACCAAGAGGCACCAGAAGATCCAATCGGACTGAATGATCTGAAAAGTGCCTTAAAAACCCAAAAGAGAAAAGAGCTCAGTGATCTAAAGTCTGAGTGACAGGGAATCTGTGCTCATGTGAAGTGATGCATTATGGGAGTCCTGACTGTCTGGTGGGGTTCCTCTGTCAGTCTCAGTGTGTAGATGTTCTTCTTCTCTTCAGCTCTCTAATGGACCCTGATGGATCCATGAACAGATCCAAACCAGACTTCCCTCTGTGCTGATGAGAGCGTGTGGCGGTCTGAGGGACAGAAGGTTTCCCTGAGGTGTCTCTCCTCAGGAACATCACCGTGCTGTTCCTCCCTCACAGACTGCTGGTGTGTGTGCGCACAGACGCAGACAGCATGAAGCTCTCTGTGCACTGCTGGCTGCTGGACGAAGGCGACCTGCGGGGGGAACGCTGGAACCTGTTCCTGCGGCTGAAGTAGCTTCCTGCCGTCCAGGAGCGCTGGTGCTTCCTCAGGTAATCCTTGTAGTTCTTGGTGAGCAGCGTGTAGAGGAAGGGGTTAATGCAGCTGTTGGAGTAGGTGAGACAGGTGGTCAGGTAGTTGATGTTGCGTTTGGCTTTTCTGGACAGCGGCAGCTCGGGGTGGAACTGAGCCAGGAGCTGCCAGATCCAGAAGGGCAGGAAGCAGGCCCAGAAGAGGAGGACGATGGTGAAGATCAGGTACAGCACCTTCAGACACAACACAACACAACACAACACAACACTTTAACTGACAGGCAGCAGCTCATACAATACATTGGGTGTGTAGAGTCATAAATCTGGAACTTGTGCGTGTGTGTGTGTGTGTGTGTGCGTGTGTGTGTGTGTGTGTGTCTGCAGCAGAAGTTCCTACACCACGTTCTTCATATAAAGTTGTGTTGTTTTGTTGTGTTTCCTCTTCTGTGACCTTACAGATGTGAGGCTCAGACCTGAACGCCCCTCAGGTGTAGAGAGAGGATCTGTAGTTCACACAGCTCAGGGGCTTCAGGTGTGTGTGTGTGTGTGTGTGTGTGTGTGTGTGTGTGTGTGTGTGTGTGTGTGTTGAGCTGCTCTCAGCTTCTCCTCCTCTTCCTCACTCTGTGCCCATTGTACTTCAGTGACCCAGCACAGCTATGAGAGCCAAGGTTAGCTATATTTACTCTGCTGCCGCTCGCCTTGGCCCGGCGGAGGGGAGCGAGGAGAGGTGGAGGGCCGGGCTCCTCTCCAGCCTCAGATATCCCTCATTCCTGAGAGCACAGAGCATTGAGAGCCGTCATGTTAGAGCGGCGTGCAGCTTGAGCCACGCTGAGTCAATGTGGGGCTGATAAGAGATCAGGCAGAGCTGCAGGCAGAGCTGCAGGCAGAGCTGCAGGCAGAGCTGCAGGCAGAGCTGCAGGCAGAGCTGCAGGCAGAGCTGCAGGCAGCAGAGCGATTACAGAACCATTTCAGAACCGAGCCTGAACCCTCCGGCTCCACTCTGCAGACATGAAGGCATCTGGGAGGCTTCCAGTGCCGTCTGAGCCAAACACTGCTGCCTCCTCCTGCACACACACACACACACACACACACACTTGGTGTGGTGTGATGTGGTCACCATGCAGCAGTGCATGCTGGGTAAACTCACTCTTCAGTGCTCTCTGATGGGTTAAACTTAGAGGACAGTGTGTGTGTGTGTGTGTGTGTTTAGGGTTATCATGAAGCAGTGTATTATGTTGGCTGCTGAGTGGCAGAATGAGGTCACAGGGTCACGGGGTCACGGGGTCACGGGGTCACAAAGCCACACACACATTAGAATGACACAAGGTGACACAAACCTTTTGATTGGGCAGTTTCTTGGTCTGCTTGAAGGTCTGAGTCTGAGAGGTCCAGTAGGTGCGAGCCAGCTGGATGTACAGATACCCGATGATCAGGCCCGGGGCTACGATGCTGGTGCAGAACAGGAAGGAGATGTAAACACTGTAGGACAGCGGCGACAGCGTGGTCTGACACATGGCCTTGTTGCGTTCATGCGTGGTGAGCTGGACGCAGACGATCATGGGCAGGGTGAGGACGAGGGAGGCGGCCCACACCAGCACGGCGATGGCTTTACGGTAACTCTTAGAACGCTTCACCGTGTCCAGAGGCTTGAGCACGGCGAAGTAGCGCTCTGTGCTCATGATGGTCAGCGTGAAGATGGAGGCGTGCATGGTCAGGCAGTCCATGCTGATCAGGATCCGACAGCCCGCGTCCCCAAAGTACCAGTCCTTCAGGAAGTAGGTCCAGACCACGAAGGGGATGGTGAGCAGGTAGAGCAGGTCGGCCATGGCCAGGTTGATGATGTAGATGTACATGGAGGCGGCCGTCCTCAAGGAGTGACACATGACCACCAGCGTGTAGATGTTCCCCGACACGCCCACCAGGCACATGAGGGAGAGGAGGGTGCCGATGGTGAAGGTGGCGGCCGCGTCCTCCGGCGAGTGGAGAGGCGGCCCTGTGG
>NW_027466982.1:95000-97500 GCF_046128005.1 Genypterus blacodes
AGGTGAGACACACACTCTGACACGTGAACGACACAAAGCCCTGCAGCTTGATCGGACCTTCAGCTGAGCAACGACGCGTCTCTGGTTCCTGTCTTCTGTTCCAGTTTGCATCTCTTCATCTGTCGTCTGGGCGGAGCTTTGAGGGGAAATCACTCTGAGATGGATTTGAACCCAAAACAGGACATGGAGAAGGAAAGAGCTGACAGGAAGGAGGAAGGAGCGATAGGATCAGAAAACCATTGCTTGGTGTAAACAGCAGAGGAAGAGGAGGAGGAAGAGGAGCAGCAGCAGCACTAAACACAAACCACTTCAAGTCCAATCCTGGTGTCCACAGTGACTGAGTAGTGTGTATATACTCAGTCTACAGGGTAGATTGTGTTTCCTGTTGCTGCTGTGTGTCTGCATGCTGTCCAACAAAGAGAAACGCCAATGATGTTCACTTGTGCATGAACCCCCCCCCCCCCCCCAGGCCCGTGTGTGTGTGTGTGTGTGTGTGTGTGTGTGTGTGTGTGTGTGTGTGTGTGTGTGTGTGTGTGTCTTCATCTTTACACATGTAATGAGTCACTTAGGCGCGCGCTCCCTCTAGTGGAACACTAAAGGAACTACAGGTAGGGGCTCCTTACCCACCAGGAGGTTTTGGGATCGACTGTGATTTGTTGAACGGAGGACAAACAAAAAGGTGCGAACTCTACAAGCAAGTCTGAAATCCTCTAAAACAACAACAGGAGCCGTTTCCTCTTCAGCAGGAAGGAGTCACAACATTTGGTTTGATTTAGTTTGTTTTCCATATTTGGATCCCTTTGGTCCAGATCAGGATCCATGACGTTTCTGATCTTAGAACTAAAGGAGTTTGTGCTCAAACTCCAGCTGAGTGAAGGAAACAGAGGCTCAGACTTCTTCTTCTCTTCTTTAATCACAGCCCTGCCTCAGAGTTTCTTTGTACAGAAAGATTTGGTTTGCAAAGTAATCACAGATTTCATTTAGAAATCTGCCCCAAATGTGACAATTCTTAAAAAAAAGTAACTTAAATAACAGGAGAGTAAAAAAGAGTGTGTGTCTTTAGAGCAGAGCAGAGTGGCACAGAGTTCACGTGTGTAGAAAAATAACATTTAAAGTCCTATTGGCTTCCTGCAGCACAAGACAGGGGATTAGAAAAACCATACATTCAGTGAGGCTCCTCCTCCCTCAGGATGAAGACCAGACCTGCAGACCAGAAGACCAGAAGACCTGCAGACCAGCAGACCTGAAGACCTGCAGACCTGAAGATGCAGACGGGCGACAACCAGCAATTTGCAAGTCTATCTTCCTGTACGTTATGTAAGCCGCCTGGTACTCAGCACTGTCAGACTCAGCTGCCTGGTACTCAGCCTCAGCATCACATCTGTATCATTTCAATCCTTTGTCAGTCTGACTTTAATAGAAAACAGCAAACACTCATCCTATCCTGGGGGGCGGAGCTACAAACACACAGATTTCCCTCCCATGACCACAGAAATCTACCTAAACGTGCCGATGTGGCTTCAGACTGTTCGTTGATTCCGGTCTGCTCAGAAGTTTGCGCTTGAATGAAAAGAAGCAGCCGAGTCCTTCAGGTCCTCCTCAGACCCTCAGACCTTCAGACCCTCAGACCTTCAGACCCTTAGACCTTCAGACCCTTAGACCTTCAGACCTTCAGACCATTAGACCTTCAGACCCTCAGACCTTCAGACCTTCAGACCCTCAGACTTTCAGACCCTTAGACCTTCAGACCCTTAGACCTTCAGACCCTTAGACCTTCAGACCCTCAGACCTTCAGACCCTCAGACCTTCAGACCCTCAGACCTTCAGACCCTTAGACCTTCAGACCCTCAGACCTTCTACTGAGCCAGTCCTGCGTCCCGGGCCATGCCGTGGAAGATTCCTCGCTGGGCCAGAAGGTTTGTCGGAGTGTCAAATTCAGCGATCTGTCCCTTGTCCAACACCAGAACTCTGCATGGAGACAGGAGAGGGACGGATGGTCAGAGCAGTCAGGAGCTATGAAGAGGACTAACAGGAGAACCTACTCCTCCTCCTCCTCACCTGGTGTAATCCATGATGGTGTTGAGTCTGTGTGCGATGGTGAAGACGGTGCAGTCTTCAAACTGACTCCTGATGGTGGACTGGATGAGGTCGTCCGTCTCCAGGTCAATAGCAGCCGTGGCTTCGTCCAGGATGAGGATCCTGGTCTTCCTCAGCAGAGCTCGAGCCAAACACACCAGCTGCCTCTGACCCACGCTGAGGAGCAGAGAGAGAGAGAGAGAGAGAGAGTGTGTGTGTGTGTGTGTGTGTGTGTGTGTGTGTGTGTGTGTGTGTGTGTGTGTGTGTGTGTGTGTGTGTGTGTGTGTGTGTGTGCGCCTACCTGAGGTTCTCTCCTCCCTCTGAACATTCCAGCTCCAACTTTGCTGGCTGGTTGCTGACAAACTTGTGGAGGTGAGAATGTTCCAGAGCTTTCCACAGCTCGTCCTCACTGTAGCTCTCAAAG